>NW_006920419.1:12527-18382 GCF_000344685.1 Gloeophyllum trabeum ATCC 11539 | reverse complement strand
CATCAATCCCGTTTAGGCAGCTGTCTATTTTCGTCCACCGGTCCACGACGCGATGCTACCGCTGGGGCCGGTGCTACCGCCGGAGTCTCCTGGAGGCTCCCTACTCTATATCCTACAAGGCCGCTGGTGTTCCCGGTGCTTCCGCCGGAGTTAGGAGAAACGCGTTTCGAGTCTTATAAGAGTGGACGCGCTGCTCGATCGTCCACTCTTATAAGCTGCGTCCGACACGATTTTCCGACCGTTCAGTCACGTTCTGCCGACGGCACGTCACGAAGTCTGTCACCAACGGTCGGTCAGGACCCCAGCGGGGGTTCCAAGAACCGGCCCGGGCAGTAGCCGGAACGAACTTATGTCTGGCGAGACGGCATCAATCGTGCCTCCTCACTTCATTCTGACCTGCCACTGCTTGATAATGAGAAATAGGGAGCTTGCCATAAGTACATTGGCTTCAGATTCTAAGACTTGTGGCCATATGGTACCACACATTTAGCTCAGGCTGTTGCTCACACATCCACTTCATCGGTGAGGTAGATAATACTAGTGTCTCCATCAGCGCCGAGGCAAGGCGCTCTGCGGCCCTCCAACTAGACCACGGAAAATAAGTCACTGGGCAGCTTTGGAGTCGTCAGGATTACGGTGCCCGAGTACACGAGATCCAATACCCCCAGTTGGATGCAACTCAGCAACTCAACTGTGGTAATGTGTCGGGACGCGTTTTGTCAGGCGTGAAGGGAAGATCAACTGTGCTAGGGAATTTGATGAGCTACGTGAGTGCATCCCTAAGCTCCCGGAACTCACTTTAAAGGATAAAGGTTCTCGAACATATCAAGGACCCGACATGAACCAAGCGCGGCAATGTCCCAGGAAATGAGAATGGTTTATGCACGAAGGCCTTGCTGATCAGATAGTAGTATGGCCATAGCTGGTAAGAACAGGATTCCCAGAATGAAGTGCAGTCTTGGCACATAGAGCAATCAATGAGGTTGTGCCAAGCCCTCAGGTGTGGTTGATCCCATTGGCATTCAATCGGTACCGGTGCACCTCTCGTGCTCCCCTCATCCTCGGGTCAGTTCCATTTCCCCCTCCCCTCTGCCTTCCTGTCGACGTGGTCTTATCTGTCCCATGCTATTGCTCATATCATAATTCATGCCCATCACAAATCCTGGCTCTCCCTCATTCATTGTAATTGAATGGTCGCAGATACTCCTTCCGTTCCTTCTTTTTTTTTGGACACGCGATATTATTATCTAGCAACTGACTATAGGTACAGCCCTACATAATGTGCTATAGCGGATTGAGAACAATCCGGTCTGAGGAAAAATGCCTTTACGCACGACCTCCGGCGGGGGCCGGAGAGTGTGGGGCTCGAGAGAGCACCTGGATGCAGCTTTAAGTCAGAGTCCTGGGTGTCCTGATACCCAGCCCAAGCTTCGGGTAAGAATTGTTGGTTATCTAAGGTATTTTGCCAGGTGGCTTTTACGCAGTCTGCGGCTTGAGGGGTACGTTTGATCTTATTGGCTGTTATGCGGTCGATTTGTAGTCTTCGCCTTCCGCTCCTTCTGGAGGCAGTCCTTTCTTCATACTTCCGGCTGAGCCCACATTGACCCGCTGTCGCGTGCTACGTGCACTCGCCCATCAGGGAATGACAATCAGTACTTGCACCACGGATGCTTGCACCTGGTTCGTGCGCAGCTGGAACCCGCTCGTGCGTTGCCAGGAACAGGGTAAAATTGGAAGACAATGCATGCAACAGGTATGATGCGAGTGTGACAATTACGGGGAGACAGTTTATGCCCATACCAGTAGTAGATATATGGCATCAGCCGCGAGTACGATTACATGCAGCTGTCGATCGGCTCCCGGACGCCGTCCCATGCAAATATGAATGCCTTCCCAAGTGATTGAGTGTCATAGCCTACCCCCACGCGGTCGGCGAGCAAGCTCACCCGCCGTCGATATGGCATGCGACATCCACAGCTCCCCCAGTCGAGCCCTTCGAGCATCAGGAAAAGCTCAATCTGTCTTATACAAACGTAATTGACATAAAAGGCGATGGGATCCAAGAGCCTGTTTTTGAGGCATAAAACGAAAATTCTATCTACTCGCAGCGAAAATTAAACATCATACTGCCATCTGTGCCGTAAATATTGCGACGAAACGGCCTAAAGATACAGTAGATGATCTTGAACTGGTGTCCGAATGCAAGACAATAATCCATAGCAATGTAAGCACTGAGAATCAATCACGAGAACCGGAACATTCTCATGGCCTACACCTTCAATATAGCTCTCCACCACGGCCCTCTTCCACCGTCACCCTCCTCCTCTCTCACCTCATGCTCTCCGATTACTCTCAAGAACACACTCTCCAAGCTCACCCTCTCCACAGTATACTCGGAGAAATCTCCTTGTGAAGAGAGAAGATGGAAGGGGCGGGCAAGCGTCAAATACTCTTCGTCACCGGCATCTGTCTGAGCGGAACCATCCATGCTGGTCCTTATGGGTACCTCGAAGCGGGTGGCTACATCTTCCTTCAACTTCGACCCGGGCACGATACGGGTCATCAATTCTTTGGCCTTGAGGACTTCTTCTCGCGAGCGAGTGGAGAAATGCACCTCGTACGAAGCGAAACGAGACACGAGGTCCGTCGTAGTACCGACCGCTGTAGCGTGAAAACAAATAATTAGCGGATGTTAGACGTGGTCAGATTAACGAGGATGACTAACCTAACATGCGTTTTGCAAGGATGCCTACTTTGTTGGCGAGAGCGGATGCTCTTCCATGGAGTCTTCCCGAGATACCTGCTTTAGCAACAGAAAAAATATCGAAGGTACGATGATTGCTCACGTGTAGTGATTACCACCGCTTTGCCTGCAGCCACATTGCGCAGAGTGCCCCACATCTCTCTCTTCATCTTAGCGTCGATACCCGTCGAGAATTCATCTATGAGGACCACGGACGGGTTACCTATCGGAAGTCCATTAGCAACCATAGCCAACTACACAGGATACTCCAAGTGGCGTACCCATTAGTGCAATAGCCAACGCTAGCTTTGTCTGATTCCCGCCGCTAAGTTTGCTTGCCAGCCTATCTCTATAAATGTCTAGTGCAGTCGCCTGCATAAGCATATCGACGTTACGCCTGAGCTCTTGCCCTCTATAGAGGCCTTTCAATCGGCCATATATTACGAGATGTTCCTGCACTGTCAACTGCGGGTCTATAGCAGTGAACTGTGGACAGACGCCTAACGACAGACGAGCAGTGCGCGGATGTTGGATCACGGATGTACCAGTTATCATGATATCACCGGAGTCCGGTGTGACGTCTCCACCTGTTCCAGATGTGAGCTATGGGCCTGCAACACGAGAGGACCTTATACGAATGAATCATATTAAACGTGGTCGTCTTTCCAGCCCCGTTGGGTCCCAACAGAGCGAGCACAGTGTCATTGGAGACCCCAAAGCTCACGTCGTCCACGACGGGAACCTTCGTCTGGCCAAAGGACTTTACGACATGTAAGACCCGGAGCGCATCATTCGAACTCTCTACAGCTTGTGCTTCCGCCAGCACATCGCTGGGCACTGATTTGCTGGACTGCGCGAGGGAACCTTGCGATCGATTTGTCTGAGGCACCATACCAATCTTGCGTTTGCGGGTGCGTAAAGCAGGGATAAGGCGGCGAATCGTGGATCCCGAATCAACCCAGACAAGGATGCCAAGGAGGATGAACCCGTAGATGAAGAGATAGAGTATAGGACCTCCGTATCTCATGATATTACCCATGTCCGCGGTGGTGATAGGTCGTGTACCGTCACAGAGGAGGGAGAAAAGATTGATGGATATGAAACATGCACGCATCTTCAGGCCGTTGGTGAGTAGTGCGCACGAAAGGCAGGAAAGGCAACACATACCACGCTCGCTACCGGGGACAATATAGATAATGTGAAGTCTGTGGATCCGGTCAGATTGTAAGGCGCGCAAGAGGCGTGTACGCGACCTACGAATAGTCGTAATTATCTGATTTGCTTGAGACGTCTTTGCGTATGTCAAAGTGAGGAGGTATGCTGCAAGGTATAACTTCACCAGAACAGCTCATGAATACGATGGTCTATGTCCCTGATGGAAACGCACATACCACGAACATGATGACTTGATAACCAGCTGTAGCAGCAAAGGCGGCGAGTGGAGACGCCGTGATCAAAGAAACACAATAAGCAAACAACGTTCCAACAAAGCCGTATAGCACCAGGACAACCCACTGATAGACAAGGCATAAGTGAAGGTAAACTCCGCAATGGCGGATATCGACTCACGAAGAATCCCAAACCATGGAATTGATTCGATACATTGGCGAATACGGTTATAATAACGGAGGCAATAATGATTGACACAGCCGAATCGAAGATGAGGTGCCCCAGCCATAGGCCAATTGGATCCGCCGACTGAGGTCTTTGCCACAGCAATGGCTGATAGTCTACGGGAGGAAGTGGCGAAACTCACCAAATGGGATGGACCGAATGCCATAATGCTATTGATCGATGCTATCGATAAAGCTGGCCGCGTTTCTGGTACCAAACTACAAAGGCTAGCGGGGGGCATGAGCCGTGCACTTGGATTTAGTGGTAGGGAATGCCGGGAGGACGCAGAGGAAGAGAACCCTTTCAATACGTTTGACGATAACGGCGATGATTCGTTCGATGCTGAGTTTGGCTTTGACACCCAGTCCACTCCGGTTAGCGTGCACGAGAGTGCAGTTGAGTTACTGAAGGCAGGATTCCATCCCTTGAAGTTGCAGCTGCTATGGGACAAAGTGAAGGACATCTTGATTCGAAAGATTGAGAGTGAGATGCTTGGTTACCACATTAACATTGCTCAATCAGTGGAAGTGTTCGTTGTTCCTGGTAAGTCAGCATGCTGGTGCTGAATTCATGTGTCTTGTTAATCATTTTATGAAGACCCTTTCCATATTCTGAAGGAAGGAGAAGTCTATATGCGATCAAATCAGGGTTTCGAGGGGATGTTCACTGACACACTGGAAGGTCCCGTTCTGGTATGTAATTAGTCGTATACTTTCTGGCTGCGGACGATTCATCGCCTCTCAGCTGAGCAGGAACCCTACGAGGGTGCCTTCGGACGTGCAAAAAGTTATATCATTCCTTTATATTTCAAAGGCATGCTGTGATGCTGACTTTATACTCAGGTCACTGCTGTGCGATGCCCGCAGCTCGCTGATTACAGCAACCTTGCTGTGGTCTCGTGCAAGGGGAAGCGCTCACTGGCCAGCTATCTCGCAGGCGGAGGTACGAGTTGTGGAAGTACCTTATCAGTGCCCTCTCTGACCTTCAAACACTTGTAGACTACGATGGGGGTATGTACTCATCTTATCGTCTGATACAGCTTCTGCATTGTCGATTCAGACACTGTCATGGTCGTATGGGACCAGAATTTTGTGCGGCCCTTCTGCAACGCGGACCTGGTGGTGCCCGAAGAGAACTTCATCTCAGAGAATTTCCATCGAGATATTGAGAAAGTGCCTGACTTCCTTAATCGCATTGCGAGGCAGCGTCGTTCACAATGCCATAGTGAATTGCTAAGAGTTCTGCTACAAGGCATGGCAGACAGGAAGGTCGGAATATATTCCATGTATCATGACATTACAGTGCACGCTTACGGCCTCGCGGATGCAAGGACGGTACGCTTGGCGCATATGTGAGTGTATATGTTCCGCACATTTGACTTGCTGATCCGAGCTTTAGGTTCACTCACCTCCTTGACTCGGATAAGACTGGGCTACGGCCCAAAGAGGAGGTTGTGAAGGCCGATCGCAGGCAATTCGGCGCAGCTGTCCCTGACTGT
>NW_006920419.1:8915-12357 GCF_000344685.1 Gloeophyllum trabeum ATCC 11539 | reverse complement strand
GGTGCCCGAAGAGAACTTCATCTCAGAGAATTTCCATCGAGATATTGAGAAAGTGCCTGACTTCCTTAATCGCATTGCGAGGCAGCGTCGTTCACAATGCCATAGTGAATTGCTAAGAGTTCTGCTACAAGGCATGGCAGACAGGAAGGTCGGAATATATTCCATGTATCATGACATTACAGTGCACACCTACGGCCTCGCGGACGCGAGGACGGTACGCTTGGCGCATATGTGAGTGTATATGTTCCGCACATTTGACTTGCTGATCCGAGCTTCAGGTTCACTCACCTCCTTGACTCGGATAAGACTGGGCTACGGCCCAAAGAGGAGGTTGTGAAGGCCGATCGCAGGCAATTCGGCGCAGCTGTCCCTGACTGTATGAAGAAGGATGTCGATCCCGACATGGAACAGTTCGGCCAGAAAATAAGGCTGCGGAGACGCAAGGAGCTCGGATCTTGCATACTTTGCCAACTGATGGACGCTGGCAAAGAGGAGAAGGAGCAACTCCTTATCAAGTACAATCAGCACAAAGACAAGCTGAGTGAACGCGATGAGGACGTCATCGGGCCATGGGACGATGCCAACCGACGTGCAGCATCCAACGCACCAGGAGCGGAGGTCTTAAAGTCGGATATGGCCATCGTGCGGGCGCATGTTGACCGCGCACTCGAAGCTTGGAGAAAGGTTTCTTGGAATGACTTCGCAAAATCGCCCACTAAAAGCCTCGGGAAACGGTCCAAGGGCGGAGGCACCACCAAGAAGTCCCGGCAGGAGACCGTGGATGAGATTGCGGCTCAATTCCATGAGGCTCCTGCGGGGATTTCGATAGTGACGAGTGCGAACGAAGTAAGGCGGTGGAAAGTCGGTTATGCTATGAAACAGAATCCGAAGTTCGCCTTTGCTGTTGCTTTCTGGGACGTCTGTGGCATCAAGGCCGAGACTAAAGGACGATCAACTGCTACAGCTGCCATAGCAAGCCTCAGCAACATTCCACCTTCTGTACTCAAAGTTCTCCAGCCCGCAGAGGACCCTTGAAGACAAAGCATTATCTCCCCGATGGAGTGGCGTCGCCACCGAGAGCTCGTCTTTGACTCAGCCCTTTGGATCTCCAGTCTTCATCCTCCCCCACCCGTCATCTCCATCAGCTGTATGAATGTAACCCTCTAGATTCCACGTCGGCTCTCCTCTCTTCAAGTCGATATCAGCTTTTTCTTCACTGTCTCGTACTTTCGCCCATTCAAGTTGGTCTCCGCGCTTGCCTCTCTCGTGACATCCATTAGCTTTCCGGATCTATCCGGTTCGTTTCGACGTCGACTCTATTCCGTTCTGCTTGGATATTGCGTCTATTCATTCTTGCCTCAGTACTTTTTTATCATTGGTCTTCATTCCTGCCACTCCCGCGACATCGATCGGCTCTCCCGCTTGGTTTCCACGTCTATTTTGCTTTGCTGTGCTTGGGTACGTTGGTGTTGTCTGCGCTGTCATGAATTTGTATCGGCTGTCTATCTCTCTTTTGACAATGAACGAGTGATTCGGGACTCTACTCGTTGACTGGTTCAGGTGTCTACCCTTATCCGTCCTCAGATCTCTTTCAGGGGACACTTATTAAATGCTAAGTTAGACCCTTCTCCTGTTCGGCACGATGCCCATCTCGAGATAGTCCACTCTGACGGGCTCCACGACCATCAGGGCGAAGTTGCTGAACGCCTTCTCCCATAACGCCCGCTACTCCTCGTTCTTAGCCTGGTCCCACTTCGGTACCTTCTCCACCCACTTCTTCGACTCTTCGTACCCGCCCTCGAGCACGCTGCCTGGAGGAGGGCGCAGCCAGGATGCCTTCATGTGCCCGGACATAGACTCGTACATCTCCTTCCATTTGGCTTCCCAGTCGACTTTGTCTTCCTCCACGAGTGCCTTCATCCTGGGCAACGTTTTCCAGTCGAATCTCGCGTAGAAAGGGTGGGAAGGGGAATGGATTACGTAGGTCCTGGAGGTTATGCGGAATTGCTCAGATGTCTTGTCAATCCACCAGCACATCTCCGAGGACGACGAGGGATTAGTCGGATTGGAGATGAGTTCGGAAACCTTCGGCGTCCGGATGTCGGTGGAAGATATCAATAGCGGGTAATTGGGGTGTGATTGGGGGGTAAAGGTGGTCCTGTATATTTGTGAACGCGCGTGGGGTACGTTCTGTGCGTCGAACGTAGCAAGTTGGAATACTTACAACACAAGGCAAGTACGTGTAGCCGAGCTTTAGCTCGACTGATGTAACGTACCGCTGACTTTGTCATGCTTGTTCAGAGTCTTGTGCAAGGCGCGCAACCAAAGGGGGGATGCCATGGTACGTAGTTCAGTTGATACTGGGTAAGTAAAGCGGATAATCCAGCCCTCGTATGTATATCCTGTTGTCGGTTGAGCATACGATCAAGGCTGAAGTCAGAAGCGCTAATAACCAGCGGCTGCGGTCAGCCACAGGTCCGACGCGACGTGTCGAAAGGTCCAGCCCTGGACCCTTTGCAGCAGATCTTAGACTGGTCTCCGGGACTTGTCGGACCATTGACAGTGTGGTTGGTCCAGGCTTCACCTGTCCTCGTTGTGTCCTCGCGCGGTAGGCCTCAGGCCTCAGGCCTCAGGCCCTATCAGTGCTACTGAGGTTGTAGGCAGTGTACGAAGTCGTGAATCTCGGATGGTGTTCGTCCAGCTGCTGCTGATTTCTTGCCACGAGAGTCCTTGAGCTACCTTTCGCAGGTGAGTTGTAGAACTTCATTTTTCATCCGAGTTGTCCAAGGGAGAATTTTGCGTCCATCTACGCATACATAATATCGACTGTAACATCTGCTGTAACCTGTATGCAAGGACTGAGAGCGACGCACCCGCTTTCTATTCAGAAAGGACAGGAGGTACGTAGTAATGCGTCGTATATGAGACACTTTCATCCTCGAACCAGAGAAAAGTCTACAGTATCTCATGGTACGACAAGGTTCTCACCTCAACCCATATGTCCTCGGCCTGGTTCGTAGAAATCCTCCGACGCTGTGGTGCCATCCCCAGCTCAATTTAATCTACTTTGATGACCTCGAAGACTATCAGAGCGATATTTTTAAATGCTTGCTTCCACTTGATTCTCCACTCGTCATCCTGTATCTCCTGCCACCTTGGTAATGTCTCCTCCTATTTTTTACACTGTTCGTAACCCCCTTCCAAGGCGATCCCAGGGGTGGGACGGAGAAGATGCGCACAGTGTTCCGGAGAACTCGAATCATACTACTCCCTCCGCAAAGCTTCCCAGTCCATCTTGTCTTCTTCCTTGAATGCTCTCAAATAGGGTGAGGCTTTCCAGTCGAATTGGGCGTAGAGAGCGTGCGTGGGCGCCGGGATCACGTATGTCCTCGCAGTGATGCGGAGTTGCTCGCGCGTTTCTCTGACATAGAAGCATATCTCC
>NW_006920419.1:0-8632 GCF_000344685.1 Gloeophyllum trabeum ATCC 11539 | reverse complement strand
TCCTCGAACCAGAGAAAAGTCTACAGTATCTCATGGTACGACAAGGTTCTCACCTCAACCCATATGTCCTCGGCCTGGTTCGTAGAAATCCTCCGACGCTGTGGTGCCATCCCCAGCTCAATTTAATCTACTTTGATGACCTCGAAGACTATCAGAGCGATATTTTTAAATGCTTGCTTCCACTTGATTCTCCACTCGTCATCCTGTATCTCCTGCCACCTTGGTAATGTCTCCTCCTATTTTTTACACTGTTCGTAACCCCCTTCCAAGGCGATCCCAGGGGTGGGACGGAGAAGATGCGCACAGTGTTCCGGAGAACTCGAATCATACTACTCCCTCCGCAAAGCTTCCCAGTCCATCTTGTCTTCTTCCTTGAATGCTCTCAAATAGGGTGAGGCTTTCCAGTCGAATTGGGCGTAGAGAGCGTGCGTGGGCGCCGGGATCACGTATGTCCTCGCAGTGATGCGGAGTTGCTCGCGCGTTTCTCTGACATAGAAGCATATCTCCGAGTAGGCGGACGGACTGCAGAGGATCTCCGTCACTTTCGGTGTTCGCACGTCGGTGGTAGATATCAGCAGAGGGCTCGAGGGCTGACTGGTAGGTATGATGATGCTGCGGCAACGCATCGTGCGGACATGGGGAATGTGGTTCTCGTCGATCGCGCCCATCTGGAAGCCTTGGGGAGTCTCAGCATCCCGGAGGGTGTCACAGGATGCGGTCTTACATAAGTTACAGTCCGCTCTATGCTCGCTCAAATTCCTGCGTAAGGCTTTGAGCCAAGCAAGGAAAGCCTCGTTGTGTTTGAGCACGCCTTTGGTATGCCTGTCGCCGCTGACTGCACTGGTTTGCTATCGATACAACGGTATGACCTCGGTCCGTTCTACGCCCAGGATAGGGTAATCTGAAATCTAAACCGGTGCCTGCTGTCTGCAGATCCCAAGCGAAACGAGACATTTCATGATACTGCTCATACTGTATCTGACACGAAGTGGTATTGCTCTAAGGTAAATAAGTACAGACAAACAACCGACTGGATCACTCCGGCTCCAGCATAATGGTAATAAACACGAACGGTACAGCGTCTGAGACATATAGACAATATTATAGCAACATTCGATGTGCATGAGCCAATAATTTAAATTAGTGAGATAGGCCTCCATCTTGGGAGATGCGCCTTGGGGTCGACAAACAGTCGCCGTAGTATAACCTCGTCGTCCTCCTCTTGGTGGGTTCTGCGCAACATGGAACCCGAATGGATTGTGCAGAGCGCCGGCAGGACTCGGCGATGACATTTCTATTCTTTCTTGTCTCTCTATCATACCTATGCTCCTATCAGGGAACACAAGAGAACAGCCGCTGACGCAACGTACCCGGAATAAAGGCCTCACAAATCCATCATTTGTTGTCATGCCATAACCAAAAACGGCGGCTCGTAATCCGGCTCGGGCGTCGTGCCGACCCTCGTTGTCCTCACGGCAAAGCGGTGACCGTACTCGGGATCCTCTGTTGCTTCTACCACGTCCATCTCCACCATCAGCTCGCCGTCCGTTGATCCCTTCTTCCAGTTGACCCGGCTGAGTTCTACATGGTTGAGCAGCCAGTCGGGATCGCAATTGAGGTTTTCTGCGAGGGAGTGAATGCTGAACATCACACGTGACATGCACACTGAGACAAGGCCGATCATCACGCTGCGGTCGAATGAGTGCATGCGAAAGCCATGCGAAACGGGGCTGAGACTTACTTGGAATAAACAGCGGAAATGGATACCTTTAGACGTATCAGCATGGTGGTATGACTTCGAAAGAGAGAGAAAGACCATGTACTCACGGAAGGATTTTTTGTGGTGGACCCAATAGCGCAGAATCCGACGGTGACTATTCCACGGTCAACATTCAAGGACAAAGATGAAATACCGGGAGAGTAAATACCGAGCACAGCTAGATACAGCATACCTCCGCTGCAACGGTCCATGAGTGTCGCGAGAGTGATGAGGGAGGAAGATGTTATACGCACTCTCTCAGAAGTCTATCGAGCACTACATTCCGCTTCCCGTACATATTGCGCCTCAGTACCGCCTGCACGGGGGTAAATACGTATAGCAGGGTATGCAGGATCAACGGCGGGACCCAAAGCCTCCAGAGGTTCGTTGGAGCGGGAACCAAGCAGTCTTCAAGCTCGAAACCGGGGAGGTCGAACGAAACGGCGTTGAGGTCGTTATAGATTACTCCTAGAATCGCGAAGGCGGCGATTTGGCAAGAAGCGGAAATGAAGACGGCGAACAGACGTGCAGGCACGCTGGCGCGGAAGAGGTACCAGACTCGCAGCGTCAGCATTACTGCGTTAGGTGAGCATATGTGGCGTTAAAAGGTGTGCGGGACATATCTTACTCTGAATAACTGCCATTGCTAGTGCGTTTGCGATGAAGCTTCCCCTAATGATCCCAGTGCAACTTGAGATAGACTCCATGAGTGTGTGACAGTGGAGTGGCAATCAAGGGTGTCTCACAACTAGTGGTGGTCAGTCATTATAAGAGATGTGAAGGGACTCCGCTACTCACTGATAGAGACAGATTTTCCCCATAAAATCCTTGGTGTCGTCTTAGTAGATGTGACGCGAATACAATGAGAGGTCTTACCGACTAAGCCAAACCTGCAAAGGAATGGTTGTCAGAGGGTCGCGACGACTGTCTGCTAACAATCAGCAACGTACATCATAATCAATAATGGTACATATCGATTCTGTATTCAACGGCGAGGTCAGTGGTCTGACTGGTCGAGACGACTGTTATCCTTACAAAGAAGAATAGCACTTGTGATATCGTCCAAGATCCGGACCAGAAATATCTTATCTGGTGGTGGTGGGGGGGCAGAGGGGTCTTAGAGGAGGTTAGTTGAATCACGGCTTCAGACGAACCTCTTTCTCCAAGGTGATGATATATTCATACAAGGACATAACAAAAGTGGCAAGAGCAAGACATTTGGCCGATTCAATGCCTTCAAGAGAGGAAATTAGCGCGACCAGCTCCGCGGGGAGCGCTGTGGACATGGCGGGAGCGAGGACCGTGACCGCCTGCAGCAGTGAAGGCAGAGGCTATAATACTACGCGCCACCACGGGTAACGTGAGGATTCCTCATCAAACCGTTGAAATAAGATCTTCACTCTTAGTTCAACGCGTCAGAGTTACGGTACAAGATGGGCCTGGTTCCCTAGGGATCCAGACCACAAGAAGCAAGGAGCATACCTGCATCTCTCGGGGCCGGCTGTGAATCTGATTGCGCTGTGCACGTATCACGGCCGCGGGGCTCCGAGATCAATCAGTCTTTAGAGTCTTACCCGTGCCCCAAAGGGAGGGCCGAAACACCGGTGACAGGTCAGAGTACAAGCGCGTATCACCATGGAAGGAGAGACTTCAAGCTATTAATCGAAGCGCAAGAGGACTGAACACGCACCAGAGGCACCATATGGCTAGCAGATCGCGAAGGCCTTCAGACAAGGCAAGGGATATATAAAGCTGAATGGCTACAGCTTTAGGGCCTGTTCGGAACAATGCCGGGTCCAAGTACTGCAGTTCGTACTGAGTCTTCGAAGCTTGTCAGGGCAAATCCGATTTGATCCAAGATCATGATGTGTACCGTATCACTCACTGTTCGGCTTTCAGATAGACTCAGCGAGGGTATGTTTGTCACTGCGACCATAAACCTTGCAACTGGATGATCCGGCGGAGGAGAAGGATCAGCGGAGGCTGATAGACCAATCACATTTCATGAAATAGAAGAAGCTGGACCGAGTGTTGTTACTTACGCAGCAGCAAAACCTTTCGGCTATCGTGTTTGTGCCTGATAAGACCCAGGGCTTCGTGCCAGTGTTGAAAACCCGGACCGAGCGCAGTAGCACTGTGGGGCAGAACCAAGGAGGTAGGCGGTCAGTCGGTGCAGTGGGCACTGTTGCTCGCTAATATACTACATACTTCCTCTGACATACACAATCCATTTCTAATCGAAGAAACTCATAGGTGATATTTAAGCTCCAAGGTGATAAGACACCTTAAGATGCTTCAGGCATAAGAGCTTTTCATGGTGGACAGGGTGCTCATCGTATCACGGCTGACTGGGGAACGACTTGTCATTCTGCACCACGGGGCGGACCATGGAGTCCATCTGTCAGCTTGCTGCAGTCACCTTCAATCATGATCATGACAACCATCGTGCACGGTGCTGGTCATCTTCGTGGAGTCCTACAACATGATATGGTCTGTCACCACCTGCAGCATGAACGACTCTCAAGACCGTCGCGTCAACTTGAATGCTGCAGCTGATCTGTCCCGTTTATGTATATAGTCCAAATATAGTCATTTTCACTATGTAAAATCATTATCCACGCTTCTCTTAGCCTACAGTGTTCGTAGACAGCTGGTGTCAAATATCCTCATTTCCGACAATTTCAGGAGAGCACCGCCACCGGGACCCACACCCATCCACAACGCCTCGGACTTCCCCAACGCCTCCCATATATGGGTCCTGTGGATGAAGCGGCTCGAGAATGCCTGTAGCACACTGTAGATAGTTCCCCTCTTCTGAAGAAACATTGTAGATACTCTAGGAATGCCTTGAGACAGTCACCAGAAGGCTCTATATGTTTCTGCCGTCTTCTAAAGGCAGTGTATCTCGAGTCACAGGTATACCTGGGGGATCTCGGCCGATTCTAATAGTATCGCGCATAGCTGCTACTTTGGGGTTTTAGGAAGTATAGACCCCTAGTTAGATAGGTTTGCATTAGCAGTTACCTGAACCATTTCGTTTATGGTCTAGTCGTGTATTCTAATTTCAGCTGTTCCCTAACACTGGTGGACACAACGGGAACTTGCTATTCGGCGTTCGCAATGCTTCACGCTGTCCCTCGCTATCGCGCAGATTGTTTGTTGTATTGCTTCAAGTTGTGATATCCAGAAACGACTGGTATTGATTACACTTCGGGGTCTCTCTGATACATCAGTACTGCACTGTCCTAGACCGGTCCTGGTGTGTATTTCGCACCCGAACCCTTACTTGTTCGTCCTTTTCTCCTCCGCCTGCAATCGTATTTAGGACATCTTCCACCCCGCCCGCACCCTTTGCAAGCACTCTGTCATTACCCCTTCCCCGTATACGCCGCACTCGGCACCCCCGAGTTCTCTTCTATATCTTGTCCTTGCCACGCACGCCCTGAAATTCACTGTCGCCGCTCATCCCGCGCGATGACTGACTCAGCTCAGTCCTCATCACCTGCCCCCTCGTATGCACCTTCGTCCTGTTCTTCACCATCCGGCTCCCACTTGCCTTCCTCGTATGCACCCACATCCTGCCCACCCTATTCACCTTATCCTACCTCGTACACACCTTCTAGCAATTCCTACCTATCACTGTCACCATCTCCTGTCCCCAACCGCTCCCATCGTTCACTCCATACCCAATCACCAGCATTGTCAAGGGACTCACCTTCATCGGCTCCAAGCTCCCGCCTGACTTCGATTGCATATAGTGTTCCTGATGCGCTATCCTCTCGTCCTTCCCTTCGTAATCCCATTATTATACACCCACTTCAAACGTCTCAGGTAAGCCCCACCTGAAAGCTCTGGGTCGTCCGAGTATCGGGTATATGGAGACCGATGAAAGGGAGTGGACGCGGATCGTCATGCCTCGCGTCACTATCCAATCAACGTACCCGCGTACCCATCTTTGATATCCCAAATGTGAATCCGCTGCCGGCGCAAACCCCTCCCATGTCGCCGGTAATGTTAATCGATACATCAAATCCCGAATCTTACTACCAATCATTCATCAAGCAATGGTTATAATCAGCACGTAGTTCTTGGATATCATCAGGCTCTTATCTTCACTCACACATTTCGTTGCCACCACCCAGCCACCCACGAGTCCCATCATCCCACTGCCTATCGAATTCCCGACTGTCAAAGTAGCAGGCATGTTTACACATGGTATCCACCGCGAGAAGACTCACGTCGCACTGCACCAGTCTATCGATTCGTCATCCGTCAAGGATAGTGCAAGTGGGAAAGGGGGGAGCACTTACCTTCTGTACATCCCCTTGTACCTCGCCGTCCGCAAGCTGCGTCTGTAACAACCCTCTTACCATCATCCACCGGGGCTGCTGCTGTCCACGAAGATGGACATCGGGTGCAGTCCTCGAGTCCCCACCTCTCTCAGTATCCTGCCGTTGTGCTCTGCCTTCAAACAGGAGAAACTCACCGTCAACGCATCCACCTTGCTTGCCCCGGGGACGCCGCATAATCTTCTTCGGCGCCGAATCCCAGGCACGACGCTGTCGCCGCTACGGAACGTTGGCCACCCAGCCGATTTGACCGCTCGTGAGTCCGTATGGCTCGAGCACACCGGCGTGCGGTACTCTGGTTTCGTCTTGCAATGTGAGGTCGCAGTCCAACGCCAAGGATGCAGCACGAACCGTGCACTGCCTCCTTTGCGGCCGTCGTGCGTTCAAACGCGATAACCTAAAGAGTAGAGATTCATTCCCAGTAGCAGAAGAAGAGAAGTACTTTTGGGACGGAAATCACTCACCTCCTATGTCACCCACTATCAATGTAGCGTGGTAATGGAACTTCAGTGTCTGTTGTAGATGAACATACGCTGTTGAAACTCAAGTCTGCATGATCTATGGCGTTTCGTCGAGCCTTACGTTCTCCGCCTGAACCTCCGTTTTTGATCGATACCCGTCTGCGGTCGCATCGGCTCCACTCACGAAGCCTTGACCTCGAATAATTTTGAAATCTTGGGGACCTGCTATCGCACTGAGGTCGACCTTTTCCTCTCAATTCTCAGATGCATTCTCGAAACACTAAGCTGTCGAAGGAGTGGCGTAGAGAGATCGCCATGTTAGTGAACCATACCTGGGAGAAAGAAGAAGATATACCTAAGATCGAAAACATCGCGGTCGTGCCGAGCGCGCATTCATTTGTGAGGCTGCCCGAAGCATCGACACTGCTGGTATCAGTCAGTGAAGTCAGCGTCACATCGGATTGACACAAAAGGACGTACCATCATGCAATCCTTGTACTCATTGCCTTTGTTATTTTCCCTTACCATCGCTCCTCCATTGCCTAATCCAGATATCCACCGTCGCTTGCAGTGCGCAGGCGTAAATTGCTTATTCTTGATGGCCATGTCCATGTCTTTTCTGTTTGTAAGTCCACTCTTCTCAATGCATGTGATGAGGACATAACCCACCGGAAATGTCTGATACACAGCTTTCATCTCAGCTTCGTTTCCTCTGCCACTCCTCTAGCAATGCCTCTTCACTCATTCTTCTGTCATGTGCGCGGAAAAAGCAGGTTATGCGCCACGTCGACAGTCAACCAATCACTCTTCCAATAAATCTATCTTTCCACTTCACTCACATGTTCATTTCGGGCACCAAAACATTCTTCCTGCACACCAGATGGACCGAAATAGTAGAGACGAGCGACATGCTCAGACATGCAATATTCCACTATATTCCAGCTCATGGGACGCCAAATAACCTGTCAGTACAGGGCCATTGCTATGCATGGCAGGACACGAGTCCTGAGTTGTGTCTGATAAGTGATAGCATTGGGTGTATAAATGTTCCAATTGATGTATACAGTACTCTTTCTTATACACATAACAAAAGCCCTTAGATCTGTATGTGCAATGTCCCCTTCATTCATACTTTGTCCTCCTGTGGCCCTGCCATCATTATACCATAAAAGTCCCCGCCACTCTGACAGATTCAAAGTTGGTCTGTATTGGTGGCTACAAAATTGTATTTGTACCCAGCGCAGGGGATAGTAGCAGCTGCACTACTAGACACAAATAACTTGGGGGGAGTGGGCCAATGCTGTGCATGGCTGGTTACGAGTCCTGAGCTGGGCATAATATACTCCCTATTTTACACTGTATATCATAGAGCTGACACAAATATTCCTATCTTTCTTGAAGTATTATTTGAATTTCACTAGACCTCTCAGGATCATCTTGTATATTCCTTGATTTGCTATAGAGCTCTGAATATATTATGGATTTCCCGCATTTTTCACAATTTTTCTGGCCCTTCTACAGCCTGCAATCAATTCCAGATACCAATGATGTAATGGCTCTGCAGATCGGGTGAACCTGCAGAGAGCCTATGTCATAGAACGCAGGAGCCAATCAGAGTCCAGGAATCCAAACCGACGCGGCCCGCACCTCAGCCACTGACTACAAGCCACTACAATAGTCAATTCCCACGATAAGCAATAAGAGTAAAACCGCCATGCGGACTAGGACAAGACACACAATCGATAAATTCACGAAAATATTGTTGTAGATCCGTATAGCATACGCCCCAGACTAGAGAAAATAAAAGAGAGATAAGACGAAGAATTGAGTCCGCAAATGAGCAAACAATGGTCCCAGAGACTACAAAAATGCGCCAAAAGTGGTTTTGTAGTCTCACATACAACCGGACTTCCAATTGGAGTTTCCAAAATGTAGTCTGCAATACAAAACATAACTCCCACGACTTCTCGGCACAAACGGTTCTCACGGGGCACAACATTCAGCACGCAGGCATATTTTGCGCGTAAGGACTCGACCTTCGTACCTCAGGACTCGTAACATAG
>NW_006920418.1:1674468-1684597 GCF_000344685.1 Gloeophyllum trabeum ATCC 11539 | reverse complement strand
AAGTGTGACAGTGTAAGATGTCACACAAGCCGTGACTACCATTCCCTAAGACTCGATTAAGGACACAATGCTCCTATTTTTGGTGTAGGAAGGCTTAACTGAGGCCATATGGGCCGAAGAAAATATAAAAACTAGGGGTTGTATGGCAAGTAATGCCCAAATGGGCACTGGTGACATGTAGCCGTGACGTGACGCTCGGCAATATCCGCTATGGGAATCCATGTGGCGCTGCCCGCGTCTGCCGAAACCACGACTATATCCCTAGCCGTACCACGAGAACTGCAGTGGGTGCACCACGACCAAATGGCCATGGAAGTAGATGTATATACTGTTCCCGTAGATACTTGAGCTCCTTCATTGTAGCGTAGTTACTAAAATGCAGCGGTTGCGACTAATAAGTACATATGACAAGTACCTCAGGTTCCGAGTACTGGGTAGCCACTTGCACTTGCAAGCATGTTGCCGTGCGGATTCGATTAAACCGCGAAAAATGAATTTATAGATACCTCTGCACAATGCGACTGTTAACCCGAAGGCGCTACCTGTTAGCGTACCTCAGTTAAAGCTTCGAGTTGTGGCGGGTGGCAGTGCAGTGCAAGCAAAGTGGCTCCGCGGGACGGGAATCCGAACGGGCCTATTCTTCAAGTCGGACACCTCGGGGACACAAATGCATTCGCTCACATCTTCAGGAGTATGTCTGCGGTTGCACTACCGTACTCTCTTGCGTGCCCCCTGAAGCTTGCCTGAGGAGCTATATGTACCTCGATGGCGCAATCGCTGCCACATCACGCGATATTTGTCTTTTTTTGTGAGTTTCGCGTACGAGTAGATAAGATGCAGATGTGAGATGATTGACGAGGAGTGATCCCGCCCGTCCTTCAATTTAACTTTCACCAGAGGGCTTCTCGAATTCGACGACCTCCAGGGAGTTTAGGCGCGCCGGCGCTTCAAGAATACCGTTCATATAGCCTGACCAGATTACAATATGGCTCAGACCGACCCCAGTTACAAGGATACAGAAGTCGGCGAGGAGTATCAAGCGCAGGCTCCTGCATTGTACAAAGATCAAACTTATACGCTCGATGGCCCTCCCGCCTTAGGTGGTGATGTAGTGACTGCACACGAACAGCGGGATCTCAAACGTGGTTTGGCGCAACGTCATGTCTCCATGATTGCTCTCGCAGGTACGCCCTATCCCTCCAAGCAAGCAAGATCGCTTCGTTACCACATTCTACATCTGCTGACCATCATTAACTATCGTATAGGCGCGATTGGAACAGGCCTCTTCCTCAGTCTTGGAGGGGCAATTCAGACTGGCGGGCCTCTAGGTGCCCTTCTAGGTTACATCGTGGTTAGCCTAATCGTCTGCGCTGTCCAATTCGCCCTGGGAGAAGTGGCAGCATTACTCCCTGTTACTGGATCGTTCGTGCGACACGCCGAATTTCTGGTCGATCCTGCTCTTGGATTCGCGGTGGGATGGAATATCGTCTACGGCAACTGGCTCTCGGTGCGTGGTTTCGTTCACTCACGCGTTGCTGGAAGAAAATAGGCAAGAACTGCGTACTAACATAGCATCGCCGTACAGGTGCCCACGGAGATTTCGGCAATATGCGTACTCTTCGAATACTGGACGGACCTCAACTCCTCGGTATTCATCATCATCTTCATCGTCCTCACGTTCGCAGTCGGGATGTCCATGATCAACATCTACGGCGAGGTAGAATTCTTCTTTGCATCACTGAAGATCCTCCTTGTTGTCGGCCTAATCCTCCTGGGATTAATCATTGACCTTGGTGGCGTCAAAGGCGTCGATCGAATCGGTTTCAGCTACTGGAAAGACCCTGGTCCGTTTGTCGAATATATCGCTACCGGCGATTGGGGACGATTCCTGGGTTTCTGGTCGGTAATGATCAATGCCGTGTTCAGTTTCGCAGGCGTAGAAAGTATAGCTATGGCAGCTGCTGAAACTCGTAATCCGCGCAAAGCGATCCCAAAAGCCTGCAAACGGGTCTTTGCTAGAGTCGCCCTCTTTTATATCCTCGCAGTCCTGATCGTCGGAATGTTGGTATCGAGCGATGACGAGCGATTGGACGACGATTCTGGTACAGCGGCACAATCACCCTTTGTCATCGCTGCTTCTGCAGCAGGTATATCCGCTATACCCTCCATCGTCAATGCGGTGGTCATCACTTCCGCTTTCAGCTCGTCAAACCAGGCTCTACTCGCCGGCACCCGCGTTCTCTACGGTCTCGCTATCAAAGGTCAAGCTCCCAAGGTTTTCCTCCGGACGACAAGATGGGGCGCGCCATATGTTTGCGTCCTACTCCAAACCGCGTTCATGTTCCTCGCGTTCATGTCTGTCTCGAGCGGCGCTCTTACCGTTTTCTACTGGCTTGTCGACCTCGTGGGCTGCGGCGTGCTTATCTCCTGGATCGCGATTCTGGTGAATCATCTCCGCCTCCATGCCGCGCTGAAGAAGCAGGGTATATCACGTACAGAACTGCCCTGGTCGAACTCTTGGACCCGTAAGTCTTTTTTTTGTTGATTCGCGACCTGTCATGCTGACCACGCTCCGCTCAGCCTACGCGTCCGCCGCTGCCCTGGCACTTTCCGTGATCATTTTGTTGACCAATGGCTTTGCGGTATTCACAAAGGGCGGTTGGGATCCAGCCAGCTTCGTCTCTGCGTACTTGTGAGGGCCGCGATTATTCTGTATGTCCAGAGCTAATATATTGATACTTCCGTAATTCAGGGACATCCCCCTGGTCCTCGCTGCATACCTCGGATGGAAGTTCTTCAAAAAGACGAAGATCGTCGCTCTGGAGGATATTCCGCTTGCGGAAGTCCTTGCTGCAGCTAGAAAGGAAGATGAGTTGTATGAGCTAGAGAAAAGGGGTTGGAGAAAGTACATTTCTTTCCTCTGGGATTAGGTCTTGCGATGTCTTGTATATACCAGCCACTCGAAGTGCTCGAGGGGCGCGATGCTTGTAACAAGGTCAAGATGAGCTGGATTGCTATTGGTCGAAGCTACGTTTGCTTCCGAAGCGTCCTTGTCTCCTTGGCACTCCATCTGGCTGCTGTGGCGCACCATGTCGTCAGTATCTCGTCCCAACTCGCTGCAGTTTCATACAATCGTACTCTATCCACAACGACGATGGCGATCATACAACCAGAAGCGTACCTCCTCTTGAGCCTCCCGGGCGCAACGCTCAAGCTCGCCAGCACCGGGCGCACCTACACCGGCGTGCTCAACCTCGAGTGCGTCACCGTCGCCCTCGAGAACGCCGCTGCCGATGGCGACAGCGACGTCTACCTCGTTATCCGCCTCGACGAATTCGAGACCGCGCTGGACCCGACGAAGCCGGTGTCGCTGGACATCGCGCCGGACGGGGCGCGCGCGTATACATTCCACGACTGCTTGGTGCCGAGCGGCGGGACGGCGGACGTCGTGCTCAGCGTGCCTGGGAAGGCGGAGCCTGACCTCGAGGCGCTCGATGGGATACTATCGCAATACGCTGAGACGTTTTACACAACTGGAGACTCTCAATCAAAGCCCGGTCCGTCTCAAGCAGATCCGCCTCCGCTCGACACCAAAGACCAGGACCTGCGCGGGCACCTCGTCCTGGTGGACGAGGACAACGGGCAGGTGATCGGCGCGCTGGACACCAAGTTGAATGTCCACGAGGACGCGTCGCTGCGGGAGAAGGGCAAGGAGAACGAGCCGGTCGTGATCGAGGTCCCTGAGGGCGAGGACCTGGACGCGCTGGGCGCGCACGAGGTGTTCGTGCGCGCGATCCCGCCGGGGGAGCATAATTGGATGACGAAGGGCGCGTCTATCGTGAGGTACGTGAACGCCCTCCAGGACACCACGCGACGGCGTCTTATTTCTGATTATTACAACGAAGCCAAGCGATCACCGCAGGCACCTCCCTGCTCCTCACCGGCGTCACCCGCGCGTCCGACTACTACGTCTCCAACTCCGCCCCCTCCGCCTCCGCCTCTGCCCCTTCCACTTCATCCAACTCCGGGCCCTCCACCCAACCTCAATCCAGCATCCCGCTGGCGATGCTCACCTCGGAGCGCACGCGCAAGGGCCTCGCGCAGGTGCACGCCGTGTCGGGGCAGGCGGTGAAGGTGAGCCAGCGGACCGTGGGCATGGTCGAGGGGCTCGTGAAGCGCGTCATCGGGTCGTCGTCCGGTGCTGGTGCCAGTAGCAGTACCGCTAGTGGAAGCGGGAAGCCCCCGCTCCCGCCGCGCAGCAGCCCCGCGCCGTCTGCGTACGGCTCAGCTCCGCCTCCGTACACCCCGTACCAGCCAAATCCGGCCAGGCTGCACCCAGGCGAGAAACCCGCGCTCCCGCCGCGCCGCACGCCCTCTCCCTCTCCGACCCCGGCGAGCGTGGTGATCCCGACTACCGACTCCGCGCCGCAGAAGCTGAGCACGCGCGACCGGCTCGCGCTCTCGGCCGACCTGATCCTGTCGACGCTGGACGACTCGACGCGGCGGATATTCGACGTCGGGAGCGAGAGCGTGGCGAAGGTCGCCGGGCACAAGTGCGTTCCCTCCTGATTCTCACACGATACACCAGGGATGTATGAAACTCATTGTGGGCTGGCAGGTACGGCCCGGAGGCGGGGCACAACACGCGGCTGCTGATGCACACGGGGAGGAATGTGGCGCTGGTGTATATCGATATGCGCGGGATTGGGAGGAGGGCGCTGGTGAAGAAGGCAGGAAAGGAGTTTGTGCGGAGTCGGGTGCTGGCGAAGAAGGCGGAGGTGAGGAAGAGCTGAGGGACGGCGGTGTGTGTGTGATTTAGGGCGTTTGCATTATGAGGTGTACAGTTAGGGTTGGATGGTGGAATGTTCTCCGCTAGGAAGGTAAAGCACGTACGTTCATCTGTAATACACGATGTATCTTACCACAGAAGAAATAAATAAATACCCCAGACTCTCAATACGTCGCCCTCAACCGCGCATTAATCCACTCGCGACTATCCACCGGCTCGTACTTGGGCCCGCCCTCGCCCTCGCACCCGGGGAGGCACTTGACGACCGTGCCGTCGTCCGCGCTGACGAAGAAGGGGATGCTGTATCGCGCGCGGGTGAGCGCGGGCTCGTGCGTGGCAGGCGGGGGCGCGCGCACGCGGTGCATCGTCGAGCGGAAGCGGTCGTTCGTCCAGCGCTGGAGCATGTCGCCGACGTTGACGACGAGGGTGCCCGGGAGTGGGGGCACGGGGAGGAAGTGCGCGGGGTTGGTGGGTGAGGCGACTTCGAGGCCGCCGACAGAGTCTGCGGCCGCCGTACCGGTTATTCACTCGCAACACGAGGAGGGCAGGGGACAAGGCGCACCTTGGAACAGCAACGTGAACGTGCCGAAATCGGTGTGCGCGGCGATGCGCTCCTTCAGGCCGGCGCGCAGCTCGCTGACGGGCACGGGCGGGTAGTGCAGGAGGCGCAGCTGGTAGCGCTCCTGCGCGTGCGCGGCGCGGAGCATGTCTGCGTCGGGGAGGCGCAGGCCCGCCGCGAGCGCAGTGAGCAGCTGCGCGCTGAGCGTGCTCATGCGCGCGTAGAAGCGGGTCATGAAGGCGCGGAAGCCGGGAAGGGCGTCTGCGTGCCGTCAGAGTTGGAATAAGGGGAGGGAGAGGGAAAATGGGGGGACTGGAGGAAGGAGACACACCTTCGGGCAGCCAGATATTCGGTAGCCGGGTGTCGCGCTCGTTGCCGATCTCGAAGCTCTCCTTGACGTCGGGGACCTTGCGCGAGGTGGAGACGCCCTTTTGCTTGGTAGGGTCGACCTGGCCGACCTTTTCCTTGCCGACGCCCGAGTAGCCGCGGTGGTACGCGCCGTCGGGCGGGTGCGGCGCGCGCATCTTGGTCTCGTACGGCAGGGCGAAGAGTTTCGCGCTCTGGGGTGAGGTGAGTAAGGGGAAAGGGGAGAGGGAGAGGGCGCACCCAGTTGAAGGACTCATTGACGAGGTCGTCGTCGACGCCGTGGCCGCAGAGGTAGACGAAGCCGACGTTGGTGAAGGCGTCGACGAGCTCGTGGGCGGTGCGCGCGCGGTCGTCGGGGCTCGCGTCGTCCCTGGCGAACGCGGAAAAGTCAACGATGGGGACCTGGTTCATGGCGGGGAGAGTTGGGTGCAGCAGGGCCTGCTAGTAATAGCAGACATGCAGACTAGTCCGAGTATTCCGCCTTGGTCCCGTGGTTATCAGATAGGCAACGCAAGTCGGCGCAGGAGCGATTGGCCATGATATTTCCTTCGAATAGAGCGTTCCAGAGTCCAGATAGCTTGTCGCTGCCGACGAGCTCAGTCCGTCAGTTGAGGTGTTCAGCAGTCAAGTCGAAGCGGACGCCACCGACAACTGGCGGGCGGCGCGGCTAGACGCCACAACGCCTGCTATCACGCTCTCGATCCTGCCCCGGTAATTAACTGGAGCACTCAGGTCATTCGGAACATCAGCGTTGCACTGGACAGGAATACCCGACGGCATGCCCTGCTATTCCTTCCTAATTGCGTGCCAACATCCATATCTTCGCCAGCCTTATCGACTCCAATTTCATCCCGCGCTTCTAGCTGGGATGAACGTACAGCCCACTCCAGAAGACGCGGATAGCAGTCCACAATAAAGTCGCGTCGGGGTGCCCACTGGTGCTCGAGCGCCCGCTCGACTGCAACCATGGGTCTCGCAGAGTGGCTGCAGGTCCCCATCGACGACAACGCCGCCTACAAAAACGATGTCTGGACGAACAGGGACCTCATCCCCATCCCTGAGGACCGCCGCACTTGGGACATCCTGGGCTATCTTGGTTATTGGGTCGTTGGCGGCGCTTGCATCAGCGCATGGACTACAGGTACGCACCATTGATTCATTCACACAAGCAGGCTCGTTGAACACCCCCAGGATCCACCATGCTCAGCTACGGCCTGAACGCCCAGGAAGCCATCGGCGCTGTCGTCGTCGGCAGCGTCGTCACCGGCCTCCTTGCCGTCTCCTGTGGCTGGATGGGCGAGCGCCACAAGATCGGCTTCACCGTCTCCAGCCGCTTCATCTGGGGCATGCGCGGCTCCTACTTCCCCGTCCTCTGTCGCATCTTCACCGCCTGCTGCTGGACCGGAATCCAGGGCTACTGGGGCGGCCAGGCCACCCGCGTCCTCGTAAGTCCCTGCTTCCACGCCTCCCACTCCTACTCACCAAGCAACCCAGATCGGCGCCATCATCCCCGGCTTTGCGCACATGAAAAACACCCTCCCAGAGTCCGCGGGCATCACCACAAACGACCTCATCGGCATGCTCATCTGGTACGCCGTCTTCGCGCTCACCATCTCCATCCCGCCCGAGCGCATGCAGCGCCCCTTCTTCCTCACCTTCGTCCTCTTCGCCGGCACCGCGTTCGGCATGCTCGCCTGGGCCGTCGCGCAGACCGGCGGGTCCGCAGGCCCGCTCTTCCACACGCGCAGCGCCGCGCCGCAGGGCCGCGGCTGGGCGTTCATGTTCGGCGTCACCAGCCTCCTCGGCTCATGGGGCGCGGGCACGCTCGGCCAGAGCGACTGGACGCGCTACGCGCGCCGCCCGCGCGCGCCGACGCTCTCCCAGGTGCTCGCGGCGCCGCTCACGATCACGCTCACCGCGCTCATCGGGATCGTCGTCACCAGCTGCGGGCAGGCGGTGTTCGGCGAGGTGATTTGGAACCCGATATACATGCTCGCGGCGATCCAGGAGCACTACGGCTCGTCGCCGCGCGCGCGCGCGGGCGTGTTCTTCGCGAGCCTCGGGCTCGTCGCCAGCCAGCTCGCGATCAATACCGTGCTCAACAGCGTGAGCACGGGCATGGACATGGCGGGGCTCGCGCCGCGGTACATCAATATCCGCAGAGGCGGGTACGTGCTGTGTGTCGTCGGCCTCGCGATCAATCCGTGGCGGCTCGTGGGCACCGCGAACAAGTTTCTGACGGTCCTCTCGGGCTTTGGCGTCTTCCTCGCGCCGATGACGGGCATCCTCCTCGCGGAGTACCTCGTCGTGCGCAAGCAGAAGCTGCGTATGAGCCACCTCTACCGCGGCGACTCGGGGAGCATATACTGGTATTGTTAGTCCCCAGAGCTGCCTTATCGTATGCTATCATGCTCACGTAACTCCACCCAGGGCACGGCTTCAACCCGCGCGTGGTCGTTCCGTGGCTGATGGGCGTGTGGCCGCTGATGCCGGGCTTCGTCGCGGGCGTGAACGGTGCGCGCGTCGCAGCCGGCTGGACGCGCCTCTTCAACCTCACCTTCGCCGTCGGGCTCGCCGTCAGCTTCGTCTGCACGCTGCTCGTCGACTGGGCGTTCCCGCCGCCGCACCTTGGCGAGGAGGACGAGTACCATCCGTTTGTGGAGGAGCAGGAGGAGGGGGAGGAGAAGAAGGGCGTGGAGGTGGAGGAGATTGTTGTATGATATAGATTGGGTATTTTAGCGGTATATGATAGGGTGGTAGAGCTGATTAATCCAAGCGCTGATCGAGTCTCCTCATACCGACTGCCTGACCACTGGTTCTCCCCGCGGCTAGCCAGTTTCTGCTCGGGATTCTCTGAACGTCGATGACGCTAGCATGGAAGGATATAGACGACTCAGCCTGCGACGCCGCAGGACAGTTCACCGCTGACATATGCTTAAAGTACTAGTACTCGACGGAAGGTCGCCATCTTAGTTGGCTTCTGTCCACGACAAAGCCTAACGTCTCTCTGTATGGATCGTCTGTCGCCGATGACATGTGACATACGACGATGCATGAAACGTTGTATTACCGGCGGACCCTGCCATTCTACAGAGAGCAGCGTTCACGCACGCAGACATGGACCGTGTATATAGAAGCAGGATCTCCCCCGCACCTGTGTCGACATTGGTCTTGCTTGGCGTCGGTCATTCCAACGCTACGGATCGGAGGTACTGAGAGATCCACGTCGACACGGTCAATATCTCAAATGTGTGTGCCGCTTGTGCCGAGACGTTTAACGTAGATTCCGAGCGTACATCGTCCTGCGATGCATGACAAGTTCTGGACATTAGCATGCAACATTCATGGGTCAACGTACGCTCACCTTCAAACCCCAGATTTGAAGGGCCGTCACGGAGACTTCGCAGGTGTACATACCAGAGAGAATATGGAAGTCCAACCTGCTTATGGGCGGCCTTGGACCCTGCTTCCCTGCAATGACGATCTGGAAGCAGCCCTATCTCGAGGTAATCGCCATAAACCACCGATACACTGTCCAAAGCGTTCAACGTTCAACGCTCGGATATGCTCGGTGCGCCGCAATGGAACACTGGCTGTATGCCCGGCCCTGCTGCGCAACGCTGCTACCGAGATCATCTTGTACGGGGGACATACCGTAGCTGAATGCGGCGCCCTGTCATCATCGAGGACGCACGTTCGGCCGAGAGGTAGGTTGTGTATGTATATCGAACCCAGACATGCTGCAAACGTTCATTTGTCCGGTATGCGATGCAGGTAATCAGCCTTGTGATCAGCAAAGCAGCAATCTAAGCGCTGCATTAGACCGACACAGCCACGTTCATTAGCACGCTATGAACGGACCTGACAAGGCCATCATCATCCGCAATTACTCCCGAAGATCAAGGCCCTGGGCAAACGCGGGACCTACACGCCCAATGCGTCGTAAGGTTCTCGTGAGGTCGCAGCCGAGGTCTCGCGTCGACCTTGCTTCGGAAGGCCCGGTAGACCCCGACGTGACCTTGTTTCGGCATTTCTGCCCAGAGATGTGTGCGCCATCATTTGAGATGTCAGCGCTAAGGTCAGAGCGGCGTCTTCTTGAGACTTAGCGAGGGACATCTGAGCAAGACCGCCCTGATACCGAGTTGACATCCTCTTTGGGCTTTACTGGACATTAGCTCATAACCTCAGGTAGAGATGATACCTTGCGCTGCATATAAAGGCTGTACCTTGGACTACAGGATGACTTGAGGCCTCGAAGTATTTTAGGTATTAATAATATTGATTAGAGCAACCGGAACAGATGTAGTACTACGGCGTAAGGAGTGCTACACAAGTCCCCACTATCCGTTTGTGGGACTTAGAGAAATATCAAGGACGGGACGTGTCTGACGCGAACTGAATTCGAGCGGAGATTG
>NW_006920418.1:1653641-1673933 GCF_000344685.1 Gloeophyllum trabeum ATCC 11539 | reverse complement strand
CCCGATTTCCCGCTCCTTGTCGCTGACTCGCCCGTCCGCCGCACCACGAGACAGTTGACTGCCTGCGTGACAGAGCTCTGGCTGCGACGTCCAACACTCATTGCTAACTGGTAAGTGATGAGGAACTTTCCCCGACATGTCACTCACATTCATACAGGAACACTCAGAAGGATATTTTATTCACTCAAACATTGAGCTTTGGTCGGTGGAGTGCATCTGGGGTCAGGGTGAATCGGGTATGTGTATTGTAATATCATTATGGTCTATGCTCATGATCACGTCCAGAATGTGCTGTTTCATTGTGGCAGGCGGGCTCTAATAGGTGTGACTGCGACAGGCAGTCTGGTATTTACAAGATTATATGTACTGTATATACACAGTGTCTGTAGATAGCATTGCAATATATGCTTCATTTTCTTATTCATATGCAAGGAGCAATAAAATCAAGCAGCTGTATGACAGCAATCGGCGAAACGATAGAGAAGTTTGAGATTTTCCGCACTCAGCAGCCGCTCCACGGCTTACTTATTGGAGTAGGGTATCACCAATTTTGCTCCGCTAATGCTGTGTCCTGATCAAAACAAGAGTGGTGAGTCGTGGTGCACTGTGGACCCGAGTGGGGTATAATTACCTTTCCGGGCTCGGCTGCCTGCGCGAAAAATTCTGAAAGTTCTCTATCGTTTCGCCGATTGCTGGAAATGTGAAAGCCCGCTGGCCAGAAAACCCGCTTTCTCGTTGTCCAGCCCGGATGTCAGCTTGATAACCGACTCCGACCTTGACTCGACATACGAGTCAAGTAGAGGCCAAGTTGATCCTCGGTTTTTATATCGAGTCGATGTCACGCGTAGGGCCTGGTGGGGTCTGGTGTCTGACCTTGCCGAAACCCTTTTTTAGACTGGGCGTGTACAGGTCGGCGTGAGTATTACGAGCACCGAACATCGTGGTCAAGGCAGTTACACATCTAGCTGCTTGCGCTCGACCCGGAAGAGATGGTTCTCCGGGGGTAATTTGCCATGTTGGTGACTTTTGAAACGAGGCTGTTGACAGAACTTATGCGGCCCAGCCGCCCACTTAACATGAAGGCTGTGGCCCGAGGCACACGCAGGAGCACATAGCTCGAGATGCGAGCGAAGCGCTCTCAACAGAAAAATACAAGATCAGTTACAATACACAAAGACGATACCTAGAGTGACTCAATGAACACCAAGAACCTTAACCATCCCCACCCAGACGCCCATCCATCGCGGCCACATCAGCCTACTTCTGCGTAACCTTCCGGCTTAGCGTCCTCATCCTGTCAGCGTATCTCCTCCTCCTCTCAATCTCCGCGTCCACGGCTGCATTGTTCTTCCTGAAGCCCGCATCGGCCTTGGGCGCGACCGTGTAGCTGCCCAGGCTGCGCTGCGGGATCATCACAGCGTTCTTGCGCACCCTGTTCTTCTCGGTCTCTTTCGCGCGCGCCAGGATCGCGTTGAGGCGTTCCTGGCCAACTGCGTCGCCGTCCTGGGCAACCGGAATGACACGGTCGCGGTACGAGGCGCTGCGTTTAATGATGGGACGGGACCATTTCGAGACGAGGTTCTCGGCCGTGCGAGCGACGTCGGGCGTGACGCGCTTGGACTTGGTATAGAATAGTACTACGCGTCCGAGCCGCGATTCCTTCAGTACAGCACTGTCGATGTATTCGAGCTTCCCGAGAATACCAAAGATTTCTTTCTGAATGTTCAGGGCAGGGAGAGATCTATCTGGCAATGGCTCCAAGAAACGCTTGACACCTTCCAAGAGATTATTGTCTATTATGGATTGCGCAAGGGCCGTCCTGAGCGAGCGGTTAGTAGAGTCCTACGAGACCCAAGCCCGCCACTCACTTGCGAAGCACTTCCATAACTTGAGGGAGCATCTTGAGTTTAGCTGTGGCAGGCAGCTTCTCCTTGTTCGCCTGGTCGTCATCGTCGGCGGCAATGAGCATGGCCTCTCGTAAGCGAGAAACCTCCTCATCGGCGAAACGGTCCAAGACTTCTTCCTCGTCCTTCTTTTTCCGCTTCGGCCGCGAAGACTTTTTGGATTTGAGGATGGCCTCAATTTGCATATCCAACTTCAATTTGTTGGCTGCAGAGGCGGCATCTCAGCTGAGCTCGCTACAGGGATCTGCAGCATGCACTCACCCTGTTCAGGGGGCAGTTGACTGAGGTCCTCCTCGGCGATGGGCCGCCGTTTCCTCTTCCTCTGCGCTGGCCGCCTCTCCCGGTCATCATCTGCCCGACGGCTCTTGCGCGTCTTCTTGGGCGTTGGCGCCCCGCGTTTTTCCTGATACTCATCCTCGTCCGACTCTGCTGACGACTCTTCGTCGTCCGCGGGCGGGGGCGAGAGGCGCTTGCGCTGCGGTACTACCTCTGAATAGAAACACTGAGTAGCGGTAGACACCCAGCAGCACGCTTACGCACCTTCTTCTTCTGAAAGCTCGGAATCTGAACCACCGAAAATATCACGCTCGATTCTGTTTGGCTAGGAGAGGGTAAGCGAAACGTTTTGTTGGATACGCTGGGGCAGATTACGCACGTCGTCCATGTCGTAGCTGACAGTCGGCAGAATGAATGAATGGAGAGGTCACCGGGTTCGCTAAACGAAGCGCCACAAACGGGCCACCCCTTAGCGTGGAAAACAGAGCCAAACAGAGCTGCAGCCTCTCGGAGCGCCCGTTGGACTTGCTTTTTAAGATTCCGCCTTTCCTCCTTCGCCTGTCGTCTTGCCCCCCCTGCCTGCCGGAACTAAATGGCCTGCCTGCCGCCTTAAGGCTTTTAAAGCGCTCTACTCTTTTTATCCTATATATCGCAGCCCTGGAGCGCCTTCTGCGACGATTCCACTGTCTGCGCAGCCATGACGGACGTTTACGCGCAGCGGACGCCGTCCTTGACCGCCTCCGACGAGACGAGTGCGTCCAGCGATGGCGCGTCCCTCAGGACAAACTCGAGGGAGCGTCCCCTGCCTCGTCTGCCGGTTAACGACAAGAAGATGCAGCCCAAAGCTACCCTCTCACCGAAACAGTACGCTACAGTCGACAATCGTAGATCTAGCCAAACTCTCTCTAGTCTCTTGCTGCCTTCTCTTCCCTCGTCATTAATCGATACCTTACGGCAACCTCGCATACTATCGTGCTTCCTTACTCACACGTCCTGGAGGGACTTCAATGCTCTTACATGCACGTCCCGCCAGCTGCGATGGACGCTCTTCCGCCAGCCCGAGCTGAAGGACGTGGTGTTCTCCAACTATGTACCTGGATACCGGTTCTGTCTGCGCCATGCTGACCTGGATCGTCATCGGGAGATGAAGGTCACTTTAAGAGACTTGAACTTCTTCAGTGCGTTTCCGATCTATTCTTGACGCTGTTGTGGTCTGATCGCGATGTCCTCCTAGTGATGTCCCAAAGCATTCCGCTGCACCAGTATCCGATGCATGCACTGTCCTTGCTATCTGCCCTATTGCCGACCCCTGAGCAGGATGATCTCACTAACAAGTACGTGGCTGCGACTCTCGCACACTCTCGCTTCGTCCTCCTCCTCCAATCCTTGATCCATTCCGCCGTTCTGCCGCGTTCCCCCGAGTCTGAGGACGGCCGACTCAGCCTGAGTTCCATGCAGACGGGTGTTAAGGAACTGGTGTTCCCGGCACCTCTGTCGTATTTTGGGCTCAAGGGACGGGACGGATCCCTCGATGCGCGCTCCGCGAGCAGCGGTGCTCGGAGCAGTAGTCAATCATCAGCTCGAACCACACGCAGCGTCAGCTCCCTGTTTAATTTAACGACTCGCGTCACTGGTCGATCGTCTTCTGCGATGAAGATGCACGAGAGGTCCACGTCAACAATGCGCAAAAATAGGATGTCTATATTTGGTGGGAAACCGCAAGCTCCTCTCCCCCCGCCTGCAGAGGAGCCTGTCGCGCTGCGGTTTTACTCAGGTGGTTGGAGGAGAGCTTTCAGGAATCAAGGGTACATCTCAGAAGATGAGGGAGAATCTGCCGCCCTGAAGCGGCCCCATCGGCGCTTTGCTTCGGTTGGGCTGTCCTCCAGCGATTCTTCTCTGTCCAGTCCCACATCCTCGCCTTCACCGCGGCTTTTGGAGCGCGAGTCCTCGGAGCCTGGGTCGTTCATGGGTGGATCACGATCACCGCACGATATCCAGCTTGCGACATCTCGATCACGCGCGCCGATTTTGCGTGTGTTCGTTCCATGTTCACGCCTGTCAGAGGCTTCCATTCGGGCATGCGAGGATCTCCTCCTCGATGCGGGGTTGTGGGATCACTTGTCGTCCGGTGATATCGTATGCAACCTTGGCTACGTGCCCGAGGATCAAGACCAGGATCGCGATGGTCAGGCCGATTGGCTCATGTTCAACGGCTACTCCTTGGTGCTCTTTCGCCCTCCTGCCCCGCCACCCATAGAAAATCCGCTGACGTTGCCGTCACCCCTCTATTACGCCCATATCCTCCCCCTCTTCGTCGATCCCACCTACGTCCTCACCCTTCCATCGCCTACATCTCCACCTCAGATGACCCTAGCTTACATGAGAACTTCTGTGCCGAGTAAGCGTTCTCCCACGGGACGGGTACCGGTAAAGAAGTACATGTGGTTGGCTGTGCTGAAGGCTCAGCTGCGCCCAGGTTTGGGCGAGGGTTGGCAGGGTGAGTGGGTCCTGGAAGGTGAAGGGACGAAGGAGGGGAAGCAGTCACTGCTGGATGCTATCCGCGGCGACGAAACGGGCGAGCGCGAGTGGGAAGTTGTGAGGGAGAAATCCCATGGAGGAAGGATCTGGTTAAAGTAAGATTTTTCAATAGCTATTCCTACCGTCATTCATCTAACAGCGTCCCTGCTACATTTGCAGACTCCTGACTCCTGTGGGTCCCCATCCGCAACCAAGCCTAGCCAACACGTTGATGCACACTCCACGGACGCAATCTCATTATTGAACTCTTGCTGTATCCATTCCTCCAAGTAACGGTTTTGACCTCCTGTCACGGATTTCCCTCCAGAGTCCGCATTACGCGGCGGTTATCTAATAGACCTTGCTATCTTCGGATCGCTCATCCACTGTATACTTTCATCAGCATCGCTCCGACGTTACGTTTTGATCCCTAAGTGCTGTTACCATAATACCTTCGCTCTCTTGTATTGCTACCCCTCAGACACTCAAGGACTCTTCACGCCCTTTTTCCATGCAGCCACGACTTACATCATAGCATGTACATAATATACCATACCACACCAGATAGCGCTAGAAAATGGATGCGATGTTTCTTGTACGTACGGCGGTGCATATTCAACAGTTGAATCGACAATGCATCGATGGTCACCGGTGCAGTACTCATTTTTGTATTTTTATATTCTTATCGGGGCACATCTCCCTAGGTTATACAGCCAGCCCTCATACAACACCGCAAGCGCTTCCCCATTACTGCACAGTCATCCTTTCGCAATCAGACAAGATTTGCGATGGCCGTATTCACGAATTGGTTGACATCGAACCCCCCTTCTGGGCTCTTGACGACACCTGCTTTCACCAAGACACTATAGAGCACCGTCAGATTGGAGTGTATGTTCTGCTAAGGGAAACGACCCGCCTGAGAGTATCTGTGATGACCTTCCCCGGAATTGAGGCGCAATTCTGGGGATATCCGACCGTCTTCAACCATGCCTATGAGAAACGTCCGATCAACATGACACTTGGAATAAGCAAGCAGGAATGCCAACTTTGACATCCTCCTCAGGGTAATTCCATGTCTTCTTGATGAACTCCACGTCGTCCTTGATACGCTTCTCCTCAGAGTCGAAGTCACGAACATGTGTGGACAGGGTGTTCAAGAAGGTCTTAAGGGTCTCGGGCGGAGCTCGCTCGGGCGAGGGGTGCGCGGCTATGAGCCAGGAGGGCCATGGCGTAGGGACTGAACCAATCTAGTCTCCGTCCAAAGTAATTAACGGACAGGCGCAGAACGAAGGGATATCGCACTCACGAAGCGGACTTCCCCCGAGTCGACCCATGGCTTGGTCGTAAACCATTCCCACATGAACGCGCTAGTAGTGCCGTCATTGACGGATTTTACTAGTCCGTGGATGTCGTTATTCACTGCGGTGTTAGATGGGCCGATCAGTGTTGGGGGGGGGGGGGGGGGCACGAAAGAGGTGCAGGTTGTCCCTTACCTTTGAATTGAAGCTCCTCGGTAGGCCAACCCTGTTGTAGAGCCATAACGAAAGCCATGGTCTGGCTTCCACTTGAGGGTCCGATGCATGCTCATAATGAACATAGCTTTAATGCACAGTGCAACAGATACGACTGACCTTCCAGGCCTCGATATCCCGATGGGTGTGCCCTTCAGGTCCGAGATCTGCTGATACTGGGAGTCCTTTCCAGTAATGACAGCCCTAACAGCAACTTGTGTTAAGTCGTCAAGGCCAGGCTAGGGTGTCATTGGCTGAACCAACCAGTTCAGTGGGGACGTGACATAGCTCCCGACCAGTTTATATGCGTCCGACCCTTTGGCGATTCCGGAGATCAAGGGGTCGGTGAGAGCACTCGTAGTGTATCAAGTCAGATGTCTGGCTCGGATTACGGCTGCACCCTTCGAGGATGCTCACATGGCAACATCAATTTCATCGTTAGTCAACCGTGAAATGAGCTGCCCTGTTCCGCCTATACAGCGGCGGTAGCTCGTAAGCGACCTGTTGTGACCAATGGAAGGTCTGCAACTTACTGGGGCATTCTACCAGGACGAAAGTCTTGCCCTTATCCTCGTCGGCGTATTGCAGCAAGGGTGACGAGAAGTGTTCTCGGACTGTATAGGTGAGCGGTAGATTCGTTCGTCCATGAACGTTGGCCTCAGTTACACACGAGTGAAGAACGTACCGTATCCAACACGCAAAGGCGCCATACCTTACCTTATGGGCGTGTTATTAACGTTGATACAAAACCAGTGAGAGTTAGACGAGCTGAACCCGTCTACGCCCGTTTACTCAGGAAACTGGAATGACTAAGTAACAAGAATATGTTCCAATTGTGTTCCAAACCCGTACTTGAGATGAATGACGAAATCGGTGGCGACCGAGGAATAGAGTGCGATAAGATAAATTCGGATTACTTCAACTTGTCCGGGGAGATAGCAGTAGCGCATCGCAGCTTACTCTCGCCGTGATTTTTGTTATTAGCTGTACATGTTACACATGGCGGAAGTGGTGAATTCTAGGTAGTTTGTGAGGGATCGAGTAGTTATGATTTCTGCGTCCCAACTAGCGTCTATGTCCTTCCAGTATTGGATCTCGCTCCGACTCAAAGAGGATATCAGACATATCCATCCCGTCTAGCTCAGAACCCCGTCGATAGACCGCGTGCGCCCTCCTGGACTGGATGGATCCAATATCCCAGGGACCGACGTCTCGTTCGCTGTCGCCTTCTTGAGTGGGGAGATGGAGTGACTTGGGTCGCACGGGCAAATCCAGCTTAGGATCGTCCTCTACGGAGTTTCTGGCTGTTTCAGGGGGCGATTGTAGGAAGTCGGAGCCGTATTGGCATCCTTGGGAGCGCTTATCCGTGGAGAGGTCGAAGTCGTGCCAGGCGGTAGCTTCCGGATCTGCAACACCAAAATTCGTGACGTCCGGCGTCACCATTCGCGAAAGTCGCGGTCTGAAGTTACTCGACTGTCCAAAAGGATAAGGGTGTCTGTCTCCATTGGAGTCATGGTTTAGCAGCCTGTAGAAGACATGCGTGCGCAAGGCATTCGTAGCCTTTTGCCATAGTCAGCAGGGATAGTCGGCTTTAGAATGCAACCGGTCGCACCTGCCGGTACCCGAAAATAACAGAAACTGCTAAGGGAACTGTCAATCAATGAGTTAGCTATACCGTTCCCCATGAATTGGACGAGGCACGTACAGGTCGAGACGAAAATGTCAGAAGAAACCTTAGGAGCAACGTCAGTACATAAGCACAGATTGTCGAGCTAATATGAACCTTACGTTCGTCCATTTGGATATGCCTTCTGCAATGAAAACCATCCCAATGAAGAGATAGGCGATAAATACTACGGCGCGCGCGATGAAGGGAACATCAAAGAGATTGTGGAAACTCCCTCGAACACGGGCCCTAAATAATAGGTACATTATGCGAGCTGATGATACTGACATGAACTTCTTCGTCATAGATGGAGGGTCTCTGGACTCACAGGCGAGGGCGAACGTGGGTATGATGAATATTAAGCTGAACACGCTAGCTGCGACTAGACTGGAGAAGAGACGGATGAGTACAAGTTGCGAGACCTTCCCCATGACTTACGTCTGACTTTCATCTATGGTGCAGTAGAGGACAGCTCGCGCGATGTGGTCCCGATTTTTCAATCCGACCTAGGACGTGATTGATGATGAGCAGTGTCCAGGACCACTATACTGAGGCGTGCTCACGATAAGTAAGGCAAGCGACCACACAACGCCCACCACACACGGTAGCAGGGAAAGCTAGACATGTACAAGGTGAATCTTGTCACAATTGTAAAGAGTGGCGTGAAAGTCTTTCGAACTCACGATGATTTTCCTATGAGGACACTCCCAGACTAACCGATTCGCTGGTCTTGTGGCGCAGAGTATGCTATACCAAACCTGGCAATACCGACTTCGTAAATCACGGCAATAGGTTCAGAGGAAGAAACCGACTGAAAAGGTAAGGGAGAAGGATGCTGACGCAGTACTATGAACTTGTCAATGCTTAATCTTAGACGGTAGCTGCCTTTGCGTACATTGGAGTTACTATCGTGCTGAAAATATAGCTGGCAACGCAGACGCCAGGGGAAGGAGGTGGTCCTTCGGCTTGGCCAGCGTAGAAGCTAGGGTTATTGTAGTAGTCAGAACCGGTTCCTATACGGATATGCCCACGTACAGTAACATCATCCCAGGAAACGGGATCCACCAAAAAGATAGATAAAATGACATGAGGACCGAATTTGGCGCCCTGATTGGAAGTGGATGTTAGCAAGTCATACAGAGAAAGTATGATATGCATACCCTTCTCCTGCAGATGAACAGAGATGTGATGCAATTAGCATTGTAAGAAGTACGCCGCCTATGAACTGTATCCAGAAGTAAGCCTCGAGCCTTGGGTCGTTCTCGAACATGGTTGTGCCCCCGAATGAAGATCAAGCTCAAGATAAGATAACAGTACTGGGTACATTAGCCGTCGAGAGTTGAGAGCGACGCGACAGACTGGAGTGCCGTAACAAGGGCAGCAGGGGAGAATGTGAGGGAAGCATTCCGCCTCGGCCGTCTACACCTCTCGGCGCAAGGGAGCGGCAGCATGACCAAATGTTCGACATGCCGAGGTATACCGCCTAATCGTAACTTGTCTCTTTCGTCTCCATCTTGACGGCGGCAGGCCAATCAAGGCGGAAGTCGATCAGGTTTGCTTCCGCGAGTCACGATACGGCCGGGGCGTCGTCGAGGCCCGCTGGAACGATGTTCGGCCACACCAGCTTCGTACTAGTATTCCTCCAACAGTATCAAATTTATGCATATTGTACTCGAAGGATTATAAAAAATAGTGCGAGTGACCTTGAGTAAATTGCCTGGTAGACTCTCGCCGGATTGACATAGGAACAGGGGTGCCCTTTCGGCTATTGCCGGACTTTCCTTTATGGTGGATTCGGACAGTCTCAGCGCAGCTCAAGATCTTGCTATCCCGCCGTTTCACGATGATGGTATGCGATTTATTCCTGGACACTCTTTGAGGAACCCCTGTTACATAGATGGGAGCTATTATAATAACCGTTTGAAGCGCGGCATCAATCCACTTCAGACGATTCTCATGTCATCATAATTGAGGAATTAACGGAGAGGTCATGATTCAAGGCCCTACATCGGATTCTTGTTTCAGATACAGCGTCTCCGAATCGCTCAGATAAATGAGGAATGGTTGGACGTGAGTGAACGCGAAGGTCGGAAACTTCGCCTGACATCCACATCCATTGCTAGGACCCGCGAAGGCGAACACGCCATCTTGTTCATCGCAGGAGTCATACTATTTCCCTCCGTCCAATTTGCTCTGATGGAGGCGCTTTCGAAGATCAGCAACGGACTAGAATAGGAACTTCGGCCATGTCCGCGCTTGTTAGCATACAGGATGCCTCTGGGTAGACCAAATATGGGTAGATAGTGAGTGGGACTGTTGAATGCAGACTCAGTAGGATCCAACAGAGAAGATACAGGAGACGTACATATAGCAGCGAACATGTATGCCGTAAGCTGTAGCCGAACGATTATCAGTGATGTATGCATTCATGCATATCGACTTCAACTGATACTTGACCAATCCCATACGGCACCGATAACGAAACACGTTCCGACGTAGAGATAGGCTGAGAATACGATCGACCCAACAATGAAATCGATGTCAAGCTCGCGGACCCGAATCTTGATTATAACGAGCAAAACCGGCGCTGTAGCTATTAGTGTGGCTGTATGGCATGCAGCTGATTCGGCCCACCGGAGAATATGAAAGCCGAAAACATGAATATCAAGCTGAAGATACTTATAATCATGTCGCTAAACAACATAGGCGGACATGAGCGAAATGGTGAACCACTATTTAGGAGACCACGAAGAAGTTCTGAATGTCTATGGCACAGCAGAAGACCTTTCTTACCACTTCGGGCTGGTTTTTGAGGCCGGTCTGTAACATCAACTGCGTGAATAGGGGAAATATTATTGACTCAAGAATCTTAACTTGCGATCACTGCAGCAGTCACCCAGCAGAGTCCGCATCCATGTAGCAACATCGCAAGTTGAGCGCATTGTAAGAGGAGAAAGAAGCATCAGCCAGTTATACGGAGATTTTCAACGAGCGTTTGTCTGGGTAAGCCTTCTTGACTGGCTTCGTCGTCGCGCATCTCGCGTTGCACCAAAACTGCGAGAAGTGTGTCAGTAATCACGACGGTGTCACGTAATGGGACACTAGCGGACATGAGAAGTGAGTGTGAACGATGCGGCAGCATTACTAAGGGGAAGACAAGTATCTTATGCGAGAAAGCGACGATGAGCACGTACATGGGCGATATAACCGAAGTGAACACTGCGCTTGCGACACATACGCCTGGTTACAGAGGCGATCCCAGCGTGAAACATGGTGTGTTCACTGTCAGTACCTGTCGAGCAAGGAATAACAGGAAACGCACAACATAAGGACACCTGGACATGATGCTTATCAGCCAGAATGATATAAAGAAGGTGGCAGTGGGACTCGAGTGGTAACTAAGACCACGAGCAAGAAGGGGCGTCTCAAGTCAGCAAGAGAGTGCGAATCCAGGGAAAGGACGGACGGAAGGTACCCCGATGGCCACAGAGACGACACGATAAGAGAGTCAGTTGCCGACGATCTGCATCCAGAAGTAATATTCGACTTTCTGCTCCTCCCCCCCCGGAACATGACGAAAGGTCTATAATTTAGGAATATTAATAAAGTCTATCCCTTTGCAGGTCCGAGAGGTGGTGCTGGTAGTTCGCTTCAGTTGAAGTGGCGTCCGAAGCAAAAGAGCGATGCTCCATATTCCTATTATCATCAAAAGTGCCGGGGGAGGATGTCCCAAGATTACATTGGCATGACGGAAGTGAGGGGTCGCGAGGGCGGGAAGAAAGGCTCGGGACGGTCCTCGAACGGACCCGGTTCGGATTCAAATGGTCGATCGGGTTTGCTTCCACAAGGACGTTATCCCGCTTTGCGAACAATGTATCGTGTGTCATCCAAACATGGTTCAGTGAACGCAGACGGCACAGTAACATGAGGGCAGCCGGGGGACAGTGACTTCAAGTTCGTCGCTGCCAGCAAGAACTACGAGTTGCTATTGGATGGCACGCAGCCGAGGAGTCTTCGGCAACCGCCGGACCCGCGTTTGAGCACCGATTGCTAAGACCAAGCTCGTCGGGACACAAAAGCGATCTACGTGAGTCTTGTCGTGTATCTGAGCATATTGTACCGGGTACTGTACCCCTCACCCGACTAGAACTTCCAGTGGTAAATCATGAGTTTCACGTTGCCACATGTGGAAACGTCCCCCAAACGCGTCCACGTATACTTCAACGATAAATGCATAGTAGACACCAGGAATGCCAAACTCGTGTAAGCATGTATCAGTCTCGTTCACTAGTCGCGCGACGATGGTAACCAAGACCTCTCTGCCAGCTGGGAGCACCCAAACTACCCGGTCTACTACTTCGTCGCTTCTGACATCCCGAAGGAATTCCTTCAAGAGAAGGCAGGGACAAACACTTACGATGTAGTTGTAGAGGGCCGTCGTGCGGAGGGCGCAGCGACGCAATTCACACAGGGCGATCTGAAAGGACTGATCAAGCTTGCAGCGAGTGCGATGGACGCGTGGTTCGAAGAAGACAAGCAGTTTACCGGGCACCCCAAGGATCCGTATAAGGTGGTGGGGTCTATTCCCTTGTTTACATCCATTGTGGCAGAAGGAGACTCATACACAGACTGTAGAGGATTGATGTACTACCGTCGTCCCGTCATGTCCGCGTGGAGGTCGAAGGCGTGGAGGTCGCCAACTCCCAACAACCTCGTCTGTTGTTTGAGACGGGGTTGATCACTCGGTACTACATACCGAGAAGCGATTGCCGGATGGACCTGCTCGAACCGTCCGAACTGACTACGCACTGCCCATACAAGGTAGGTCGATTCTGCTCGTCAACGGTCGACATAGCTGACGTTGCATCTCCCCTTGTCAGGGCGATGCTAACTACTTCAATGTGCGCCTCCCAAATGGCAAGTTGGTTGAGAACGTTGTCTGGTACTACGACAGTCCTTATGCCGAATGTGCGGACGTCAAGGGCTGCTTGGCGTTCTACGACGAGAAGCTCGACGTGTGGCTTGACGGGGAGAAGCAGCCGAGACCCAAGACTCCTTTCCGCCGGGATCAGAAAGCCTGATATACCCATATCTATAGCGCAAGTGCGAGTCCATGTTAAAGAGAATGTACGATGGAGAAGTATATGTAAACGTACAGTACCGTTGGTTTGTATCGGTCAATTTTTTCTCTTTGTACTATTAGTAGCACTCCAATACGTTTGACAAGACACAACAGCCTGTCAGCTACGAAGGCTTGATCATCAATGGGGTGGAGGGGCATAATACAGGGCAAGAGAAACCAGGATCCATCCAAATTCACAGTAGAAGCGCCGCGATCCACATGAGTATTTAGGCTCGTACAGCGTAAGTCATTTCCTTAGCACTCGTTCCAGCAACCCTCGCCGTCTGGGCTTATGCGACACCGTGCCAGTGATTGGTGCTGCGGATGACAGCCCTGAAAGACGATCGTCTCTCAGGCCGAGGGCGTATCGGCCCACGGACCGCATAAGAGAAGCGATCCAGCCCATCATGCCCGGTAGGACGGTATAGCTTCGTCACGCGTGGAAGGCGTATTTATGACTTGTCCGCTTCACAGTGCGGTGGCACCTGCTCCGTCTCGACTGCTACATCCGCTCCCAGCCTAGATATTTCCGAGAAGATCTCGCGGAGGCGGTCAAGATCGGGGTCCAGGGACTCCGCGCGTGTTTTCATCTGTACAACCGGACAAATGCATCAGAGAGGATAGAAGGTAACAGAGTAAGTCGGAACGCACAGCAGCTATCGTGTCGCTGGCAGCAATGAGTTCATGATGGTGGTTGTATACCAAGGCTTGGCGTTCGCTATCTAATTGACGGATTTCTAAACCTGATGTAGGTATGGTTAATCAAGGGACAGGAGGGGAAAAAACTGACCAGATAACAGCTCGTTCTCGCGTCTAAGCAGAGTAGGCAAGGAAGCGGTCGTGATTAACTGGTCATAATATGCCTTCGCGTCAAATGCTGGCGAATCTACCCGAGACAACTCAGTATAACTGATTGGACAATCAAGAGAAGGTACACTTACCCAAGTCCATCGGATCTCTCTCTTTGCCACTGGGCTGCGGCACACCGACTCCGAGTCCATAGTGCTTCCTGAGTAGATCCCTTGCCCTGCTGCTCTGCTTGCGCTCTCTATCACCTGGAAGCGGGGATGTCGGTGGTACTGGAAGCGTTGCAGATCGCAGTGGCGATGGCGGGGGTAGGCGTTTAGAGGGCGTGATGGGAGACACAGGCAGGTTAGACATCATAAGCCAGCTGAAGGCTGGGGAAACCCTAACCTAAATACTCCGATCATAATTGCTGCTTTCGCGAGCTATTTTTGGTTCTCTCGATCTACCAGACTATCAACTCAGGACAGGACGGGCTCTATTCTGCACGAACACTTCCGGCTGCTGCCTTGGTCTGGGATATATTATTGCAAGTCAACGTCCCGCCTGTAGGGACTGAGCTTCAAGAGCTATAAATCATGTTCAAACGCGTGGAGAAACGTCTCAAAAAGGCTGCAAAGGAGGAAGAGCTCGGCCTCGACTCGGAGATGAAGGAGGCTCTAGGGTTGAATATGGTCGACACTGACTCGGATGAGAGCGATAGCGACAGTGATGAAGGAGAGCTCGTATCTGAGAATGGCAGCGGGGACGAGCATGGCTCGGAGAGCGCACAGGAGGATGGGTCAAACGGCAGGAAGAGGAAGCGCTCGGACGAAGACGAGGGTGATGATGATGAGGGAAGCGATGACGAAGAAGTGAGCGAAGAAGATGGGGAGGAAGAAGAGGAAGAAGAAAGCCATGAGCGAGGAGCAAATGAGGTCCCATTTGCAATGACCGTCGCCGAAGCGCTGTCAAACCCCACTTACATCAAATCCCTTGACCCCGAAATTCAAGCCTGCATTGTGTGTCCAGGCAAAATCCTCAAAAACAAAAGGATGGCAGAGGTCCACCTGGAGTCAGGTGTGCGTAGATACCATTTGCACGGTGATCATGTTCGTTTTAAACCTTCTTTTTTTAGGGCCACAAACGTCGCTACAGGCGTTTTGTCAAAGCAGCGAACTCTCCTGATGTGGATAAAGATGCAGATGTACGGACAGTGGTATCCACGACCCCGCTTCCGCCTCCGATATCCGCAAACTCCAAGCGTGCAGAGAAACGGGTGCGTTGCATCCTAAGCTAAGTCCCTGTGTTACACTTAAACTGTTCCTTTGTCCTGTCGTGCAGAAAGCAAGACTAGCGGCTATAGAAGAGAAACGAAGACGGCAAAAGGAAGCCAAACGTAAAGCACGGGAGGAGAAGGAGAAAAAGAAGAAAGCGGAGGCTGATGCGTCCGGTGCTTCAGTTATTGAACCAGCCCAGCCCGATGCCGCAACTTCCGCTGCGCCGAAGGCTGACTTTGGAGACGATTTCGTTCCGCTCGGCGACGGTTCGCCCTCAAAAGGCAAAGGGAAGACCAAAAATAAATCTGGGCCGCGGGCGGAGAGGATGCGCAAGGACAAGGATAAAGCGCAGGCGGAGACTGAGAAACAGAAGCATGAAGGAAAGAAAATAGTGTCCAAGAAGAAGAAGCAGAAGATGATACACGAGCGGGGTAGTAAGGGGACGACAAGGCAGTCCGGTGAGGGGAAGGATGAGCCTCCTGCGAAGAAAGCGAAGCTGGACGGGGCTGCTAATGGTGTTTCTCCGGCGAAGAAGGAGTGGGCCAGAAGGCAGAGGGGCAAGAAGGTCAAGGCGAAGTGAGTCCGGCCAAGGGGTCACTTCTTGATGACTTTTCTTTCGTGGGTAGGAAAGTGGATCTGTCTCAGGTATCTATGCAACTTCGAAGAGACCATAGGAAATATGCAGGCTCGTTATGGTCATGATCGTCTTGTAGCCAACTCTTCCCCAATATCGAGTAGGGTCCCAAATAAGGGTAAGTATCACGGTCGGGCAACATTGCGGTAATGCGCAAGAATTCCTGGCAGGGCCTTGCTGCTGATTCACACTCCCCGAGCCTTATCGAGCAGTCGTCAAATCCGACTTTATGACCGACGCGGTCCGTTGCCGTGCAGCCCGGCGTTGTCTATCTACGCTCGCGACGACATATCGCGTGACTGTGTTTTTGCATCCGACTGTGACACATCACTGTGCTTCTTTGTAGTTCGTGTTTACTTCGCTCCAGTCGGCCATCCTTTTGCTGCCCGAGCTGGAAGGCACGACAGTATTGACTTCAGTATCCCTTGACAAAGCTTTCCTAGAGGGTATCGCGCAATCGTACCACAGCCTGACTGCGATACTCAAGACTTCCCCTCGGTCATCAGCCCGACCGGGACCGAGGGGCTGACTTGTGTCTCGCAGTCAGGCGGGCTTTAGAGAGCCATAAGCGCCCTATTGCGTATAAAAGGTGCTGTCGTGCTCGCGTAATTAGGGTAAAAATCACAGCTTTCGAAGGTCGACATGTCTAATTCAAAGAAACTCATCCTCGTTATTGGCGCAACGGGTGCCCAGGGGCTCGCGGTCATAGATGCTCTGCTTGCGCCTAGCGATGACGGCACGCCGTCACCGTATGCCATACGGGCACTCACGCGCAACCCTAACAATGACCGCGCCCGCGCATTGGCAGGGAAAGGCGTGGAGCTGGTCCAAGGTCCGTAAAGGATTTGAATTTGTGATAGCGGTTATGCACTACTAAGACTCTGACTGCTTCAATTCTAGGCTCAGTGGATGACTTTGCTGTCGTGGAGAAAGCCTTGACAGGCGTCTACGGCGCTTGGGTCAACACGGATGGTTTCGTGATCACAGAACAGAAGGAGATCTACATAGGAATGAGGATCTTCGAACTAGCGAAGCAAGTCAAGTCGGTCAGGCACTACGTTTGGAGCAACCTCGATTATGTGACCAAGGTAGAATGCCTATTTCCTTCCCCCGTTTGCATTCGCCCGCTGATGTGAGCATTCAGCTGGCTAACTACAACCCGGACTACAAGTGCGACCACTACAATGCCAAGGGCAGGGTCGCTGACTGGATGAAAGCACAACCTTCCGTAGTGAGTGATAACGATATGTCCTGGTCCGTGGTCACCACCGGACCCTACATGGAGATGCTGAATATCGTAAGCCGTTCAACTCATGCATGCAGCCGGATAGCCCCTTAACACGACTTCTTGAATAGCACATGTTCGGCCCTCTTAACAAACGCGAAGACGGCACGTACGTGTTTGCCAGTCCAGTGGGGAACGGGCATGTCCCCATGATCGCCCTGGGTGACCTCGGCTGGTGGGCGCGCTACACGTTTGACCACCGTGCGAAGACATCCACGAAGGATCTCGAGATCGCCAGCGACATTGTCGGGTGGGACTACCTCGTCGCTAGCTTCCAGACGGTCACGGGTAACAAGGCTATCTTCGTGAAGCAGTCGCTCGATGAGTGGTTCGCGAACTTGAATGGTATCGATAGACCTGTCGCGCGGGAGCAGAAGGTAGGTGACGGGACGACCACTTGGAGGCAAAATTTTTCGGGCTTCTGGAGGGTGTGGAGGGATGACATTGTCAAGCGAGATATGGAGTGGATTAGAAAGGTCCATCCCGGGACTCGCTCCCTAGAGAAGTGGATGAAGGAAGTAAGATACGAGGGGAAGCTGCGCGGAGATTTGTTGAAGGACGTCCAAGATAGCGGAGGTCAGCCTTTCAACCTTGAGAGGACGAAGGGCCTTTGACAAGGGTCGTCGGACGGTCCCAAGTGGGATGAATCCGGGAGAATTTAGTACCAGTTGCTTTGGAATCCGTAGCATGTATTTCTCTGGCATAGATCAACCATTATCGACTCAGATATGCGGGAGAGTGGCTTCCGATGGAAGGCCTCCAGGGCCGGAATGCAAGGTGTGGAAGAAGAGCCTAAAACCTTGCAGGTCGCTTCCAGCTACCACCCGAATAGTTCCTCAAAATTCGGGTCATCGCAGTCCCATGCAGGAACGACGCACATCGCTCCGTGACGAAAGCGGATATATGATGAAAACGATAGTCCGATGGGCACACCAAACCAGCAATAAATACGAAAGCTCTACTCAATCACAGCGCCTCAGCTCAGACTCTGCAATACCCTATCGGTCATCTCGATGACCTGATGTATATCTGGCCTATCCTTCGGGTTGACCTTGAGCATACTGTCGATCAAGTCGTTCAAGCCCTGAGAGTACGACGACGCCGGATGCTTGTACCGCGCATTCATGACGGCCATGGCTATTGAGCCTCCCTGTTCCGTCGTCTGCAGATTCTCGAAGGGCGAGTGAGAGTAGGCGAGGGCATAGAGCGTGCAGCCCAGTGACTGCGAGGGATATCAAAACGGGACTTGCGGAATCGACGACCGAGACTGGGCTTACCCATATGTCAACTTTCTCGTCAAGCATGATGCCTGTCTTGACATCGAAGAGTTCAGGCGCTCGGTAGGCCATGGTACTCTTCTCCGCCGCAATATCCTGCAGTTTATATAAGCTAACCTGCGATGCGAGGTGCTATCTGAGGGTTAAGCTGACCTGTTGCAGCAGCGCCTGTGAACGGTTCTCGATCGGTATCCGGGCCTTCATACAACTCCCAAAGTCCATTAATATTGGAGTGACGCCGTCGTCGGCGATCATAATATTCCTACAGGCACCAAGTAAGAAGGGCAAAGCTGGAAAGAGGGCGGAGATACGCACCCAGGTTTCAGATCTCTGTGGGCATATGGTATCAATTCCTTCTCGCCGGTGTGGTCATCATTGGCCAGCTCCTGGTCTCCGTCATACACGACGTCTCCCTCGTCCTCGGCTTGCCGCGTTACCAACGGTACGCTCGCACCATCGTAGGAATAACCACCCTCGTTATCGCCCTCAGGATGCGGGAGCATCTCGTCCGAGTGTCGAGATGGGCTGGGACTACGCTGCTGCCGCCGAGATGAGGACCCGAGGTTCGTCCGGGAAGGATTCGTGGATGCCTTGGGCCCGTGGTAGTCGTGCATTGCACGGACGGCTTCGCACGTCCCCTTGAACAGGCGTAGCATGTCCTTTTCTGAGAAATGTGAGCCGTTGATGAGGTTGGCGTTGATAGCGTCTTGCAGGTTGCCTCGCTAGGGAGCGTTCGCAGGCCGGTAGAGCGGAGGCGAGAGGTAGGCGTACCTTGTATAAGGGGAGGAAGAGGTAGACAATTTTACCGTCGCCTTCTGGGTCTTGGACGACAGCCGAGTCCTACGGCCTTGTGAGACATTATAGGAAATAACGCAGCTGCGCAAGTGGAGGAATGTACCAGGATGCGGATGATGTTTGGGTGTCTGTTGGGAGTCAGTCAAGCAAACCATAAACGTACGGTGACTCACGTACTTGAATCTTCTGTAGGCTTCCACCTCCCTCATAGCTTCCTTCACACCCTCTGAGCCGGTAGGACACCGAATCTTCTTCAGGGCGAATTGCCGCTTATATGTTCTGGATTAGGCCAGGCGCGTACCTTAGAACCACAGAATGCTCACCCCGCTGCTTTCATCCTGGGCCAAATACACGAATGAGAAGCCTCCCTCCCCGAGGACCTTGACGATATCGACTACCGAGGCGGTCAACTACTGGGATGACGCGCAGCAAGCGAGTGAACGTACATGTCCTTCCATTTATTTTTACCTTTGCCGACTGCTGACATATGCAGGACGACAGCGCCCAAAGCGCGTCCTTTGCCTGGTCCTTGAGATTATCCAAGACCTTGAAGAGCTGAGGAGGGAGAGCCATTGCGAACGAGTGCCAGTTCAGCCACTGGCAGCATTGCTACGAAGGATCAAATAAAGGCAAACAACACGCCTCCGACGCCAGACTCTACCGGTACACCGGCCGACGCTGCGCGATCTACTCTCGTTCATGGCAGCCTTGCCCACCTTTGACCTCCCTCTTCCGCCTGACGAGCCTCCGGATGGTTACGGTCCTCTAAATCATTATGACTACACCGCCAACTTGGGAACATGTCATGTCCAGATTTGGACATCAGGTTCATTTCATGGGCCACAATGACCTCGAGTCGTCGTGGCATGCCGGCGGCACCCACAACTCCGGCAAACGTTGATCTAATCGTGTCGCGTAGATACTATTGATAATGCATCCTTCTGCCTGCGATGTCTCTGACTCCCTGATAACAAGATCATGATCTGATCTTGACTCTATATCTTCCCGATGTAGTCGCTAGGTGGTGAGCCCATATTGTCAGCCCAGCTGGGCTCGACGTTACCGATAGAACTTGAGTGCAATAGTCGAGTAAGGTATTGATGGTGGTGTATGGTCACATCTGCATTTACAGTATACATCCGTGCTCTGCTAACTGAGCCTACGTCTTTTTCGACTCGTATACCCTCCTCCCCCTGCCACGCCATTGTTGCAATCCCAACCTTCATTGTCCTCATCAGGGCC
>NW_006920418.1:1604510-1648525 GCF_000344685.1 Gloeophyllum trabeum ATCC 11539 | reverse complement strand
TATCAGGAAGAGGTTGACGAGTATCTTTCGAAGGGCGGGGTGACGGAATTGTAACATTCCACTGTTTTATTTCACCATTCTTTTGAGTTGTGTCCCATGTATAGTACTATATCTACAGCAGAAGAAAATCACATTTGTATCACACCTGAGCTTTACGAGGCCTGGATGAACCGGAGCTACAGCCATGTATCTGTGATGTATGGCTGGGCTATCCCACAGCTGCACAAAACCTATTTACATGGTTAATGACTACGTAACTCGCATGTACCTACGTATGTGATTCCAACATATTAAGAGATGTTGGGGTGCACGTAGCATCCACATATCCTAGTGCCAGTGTGGTGGCAGTCCAGAACTAACGTTGTTGCCACAATGCACCGGTGTGGCGACTATGTGGCGGTGTCACCTGTTTCGGATGAAGCTTCAATGTGGTGCCCACATTGGTTTGCTTCGGAGGTGTAGGAAGGGCACGAGTACTCCGTTTCATCGACTACCACCGCATTTAATAGGGGCGTAGACCGACGCGACCGGTTTCTGGGAGAGGGTCGTTGTATCGTCTGCGGCGTGCTATGCCCTCTCCAGCATTACCAGATCCTGCCCGGATCGAATATTGCTACTGTGAGCATGATGTCCCTGAGCTCCTCAGTTGGGCTTTAAAGTTCGGGCGAAGTGGTCGGATCTCCTGTCCCGCAACTGCATTCCTCCACAGGCAAAAAAGACCCCTCAACACGACCCGCGCAATGGGATGCTCATGTACCTGAATCACCGCGCGCTGTTTGATAGGTTTGACTACTTCATACGTTATTTCCTGGAGGTAGGCTGCCATTGCATGTAAGCAGCGCATCAGGTGCTCACAACGTTTAGATACGCATGTTTATGCTCGTGAATTACTCTGGTTCGCGGGATCTTCAGCCCTTCCATGGTAAAGCTGCTGCTCTTGACATCAAGGACAGATACGCCCCTTTCCCTTCCTTGTTCATCATTCATGAGATGCGCGTGCAAGGATTCCATCCCTTCGCCCTTGTGATGCCTTCCATGCCCCTGGCCGAGGCCATCGGCTGGCAGGACTGGGTCACCGCGGACGCCCTTTTCGACACCGCCACTGGCACTATAAAACGCGACCCAGATGTAGGGAGGACAACGCTGCCGCATCTCCAAGGGGAACCGCTGGGACAACCTTCAAGTGGACTTGCACCACTGGATTCAGGCACCATTGCAGACATCCTCATCGCGACCCGGACCATGCCAGCCTGGAAGGCGTGCCAGATCGAGGGTACTAATTGGGAGGGTACCGCCCAAGAAAACATACAGAAATACGTATCCTCGATTGGTACGGAGGAACGGCCATCGTGATTGTAGCTTTGTAAGACCAGCATCATGGGTGTATACAGTATGTTGTATAATTTCAATGTATAATAGTTGCCCAAAGCAACATGTCGTGCCAGTGTAACATGTTGTGTGGCATGTCCAACCCTCCCGCCGCCACCGCGCGCCGTAAGCTGCATTGGGCGCCTGCATATCCCTCCGTATGTTAACCTCCCGCGAATATCCGCAACTTCGTTCTTGATTTCAGAGCAGCATGGTGTCTTGATTTCGCGAGTATTCCGTCTTCCCGGCTTGGGATGGGCTCATCGTTCCGCCATGAGCGCGGCCGTGATAAGCTCGTGCGCGCCCCCCGCCTCCGTCACGGACTCAGATGAACGAACAGCCGCCGTCCCAGCTATCCACCGACGCGCTCTACGAGCTTCTGCGACCGGTAACGGTTCGGCCGGAGTCGCCAAGGTCGAGGTTCTACAATTGGGCTCACACATATACCTGCAAGCCCGTCGCGGTATTCGAGCCGGAGCACGAGCGTCAATGCGAGCTGATCGTGGAATTGGCCCGACGGGAGGGAAAGACTGTCCGAGCGGCGGGCGTGGGCCACAGCCCGAGTGATCTCCCATGCACGAAGGACTTTTTGGTTCGGGTGACGAAGTTGAACAGGCTATTGGAGGTGAGTGCGGGATTCAAGTTCTCTATGGTGTCATTGATCCATCCAATATCGACCTCTGACAAGGCCAACTATGAGAAGAGATACATCGTGGTAGAATCAGGCATCACTCTTGTCGACCTGAACGAGCAGCTCCTGCAGCACAACCTCGCGCTCACGAGTATAGGGTCTATATCCGAGCAAACTCTCGCAGGCACCATCGTCACCGTCAATCACGGCTCGGGGCTGAACTACGGGACCTTATCGACCCACGTCTTGGAGCTGACCATTCTCCTCGCTGATGGCAGCAAAGTTCGCTGCTCACGAGAGGAGCTGCAGGACCTATTCATGGCGACTATATGCGGGCTCGGGAGTACTGGACTCATCCTGACGATCAAATTCGAAGTCGAACCCGCGTTCCGTCTGGAGGAGAGACGGTTCGCTCTCACATTTGATGAGGCAATGGAGAGCTTCTTCGATCTCGCGCAGCGATCCCAGCATACGCGGCTCTGGTGGTTCCCTCAGACGAATCTTATGCAAGTGAGCCTTGCTGACCGTACGGACAAGGTACGCGTAATTGCTATCCACCGTCCATCGTCTTCAGTTTATGAATGTGTCTATGCAGCCAAAACATAGAGAACACAGCTGGTTATGGGAAACGGTCATAGGATATCACCTCGTGCAGCTCCTCCTATTCCTGGGACTGTTCGCACCGACTCTGAACGTCTGGGCAGGCCGCCTGGTATCTTGGCTTATCCAGGAGCCGACTGACGCAGTCGACGACAGTCATTGCATATTCAACGTCGAGCACCGCGTAAGCCTGCCGTCACTTCATTTCGTGAGCTGCTACTTAAATGCGTAACGTAGTATTGGCAATATACTATAGAGTACGCGGTCGATTATCGTGAAGCACCGGCTTGTCTACGGGATCTCCGAAAGTGGCTCGACAAGGAGCATTCGGACCCTTGCGGCCTCCGCCCGCACTTCCCTATCGAAATACGGTTCTCATCGGCGGATGATATATGGCTGAGTCCCAGCAACGGCAGGACGACGTGCTGGATCGGAATCGCACAGTATAAGTGAGACCATCATGATCGCACTTCACTATTCGAAGCTTGCTGAGTCTGACGCAACCTCCCAGGCCTTATGGACTCGATGTTCCGTACCGAAGGTTGTTCGACGAGTATGGTGCAATCATCGCCCGCCATGGTGGCCGTCCGCACTGGGCTAAGGCTCACCATCTGCGTCCTGAAGAGGTGCGCAAGCTGTACCCGAAATTCGATGATTTCCTGCGTACTGTCAAGAAATACGACCCGTCGGGGATGTTCCGTAACGAGTATGTCGGGAGACATATCTTTGGAGCCAGTGGACCGGAATATTACGAGGGAGTTTTTCTTCGTTATGTGCCTTTACGTGCATGATCAGGACTAGGTGTATGCAGGTGTACGATGTCTTGCTTGATCTGATATATTGCTTATGTTGTGATCAGTAGAAGCAATGGGTACAGTAGTCATTGGGAATTAATCCGTCAAGGGATGTATGCTATAGTACTTGATGCAGGACTTATGAGAGACCCTGAGATATGATACAGGGGAGGACACTGACAACGGCCCCCGATAGCCCAATCCAACTACTCTTCCCAACCCATTGCCTGATCCCGCTTAGCCTTCCTGTATGCATCCCTTTCAGCTTCAGTAAGACATAACCACCCGTCGATCGTCTCCTCCAACTCCATCTCCCACTCTTCCTCCATTTCCAGCTGCTTCTTCGATTTCCTTTCCTTGGGCTTCGGTGGTCGCGGCGGAGGAGGCGGTGGAGTGCGGCGATTGGGGTGTAGTGGGGCAATACGAGACAGAGCAGACTTGGATGCTTTGAGGAGAGGGTGCGGGGAGGATGTCGAGGCGGCGAATGGGGAGCCTGGTTGGGAGTTGACGCGCCGGATGAGCTCGGACATGGGCGTGGACTTAGGCTTGATGCTGAAGGAGCGACGGGGGGCTTTGGGGATGGATGGCCGTGGTGTACTGCGATGGTCTTCCGGCACAGGAGGCGGTGCATTTTCCTAGATAAATGCGATGTTAGATTTTATAACGAGTTCAAGAATGACGGGATAATGACCTTCAATTTCGAAGACGCGTTATCTGGCCTTTCCTCCACTAGAGGCACCGCATGCCCTGGAGATGCCTTGTCCTCCTGTGCTACACTATTCGGTGTATGCGCATTGTTAGGCGCCGCGCCTGCATCGTCCACCGCTTCATCTTCATCCGAGTCCGCTATCACAACTCTGCTCTTTCTACCTGAGGTTGCCTTACGTTTCGCAGCCTTGGAGTGGGGTTTCGTCGGAGACTCCGAGGCATCTTGCTGTCTGGGGTCAGTCACCGCTGTGCGAACAGTCTCGCGGTCTACCGGTTCGGAATGCGAGGAAGATTGACCTGGGTTGACACCTTCCAGCAGGGTGGCGGAATGGAATTTATCAGATGAAGTGGCTTCTATCTCTTGCCTCAACGGTGCAGAGCCGAGCTCCTCTTCGGAAGGCACGGGTTTCTTTCCTTTCGACTTCTTCCCTTCGGCTTTCTGTTTCCGACCACGTTTCTTGGTCTTGCCATCGTCGTCACCGGGATCGGGGTCTTTTCGCTTCCGCTTTCCCGGCACTTTGACTGCAGGACTCGTCTCCGAAGTGTCAGGCTCTCGGGCATCCATCCTATTGGAAGCTTCTGGTCGTGGTGCTTCCGGGATGGAGGAGGGAGGCGCTGCGAAGAACAGCGGCATACTTGCCTGGGCTGACTTCTTGTGGACAGTAGTTCCGCCGTCAGGCTTATGTGGTATTGAAGAGGGAGGTTCGGGCAGAAACAACGGTAAGTCTGCCGGAGCTGGTCCGTCGTGAGCGGCAGCTTGCTGGGGCTGATCGTTACCCTCGTCTTCTTCATCCCACACGACTATCCTTCTCTGCGGAAGGCGTCTCCTCTTGCGCTGGCCACTAAGGTCGGAGCGAGGAGAGGACACAAGTACGGTAGGGACGGTCGAAGGGACGTCTGACGGAGGTAGCGTGGAAGTAGGGATGGAAGGGGATGTAGTTGCTAGAGGGATGGTATTCTGCGATTGGAGGGATTCCGAGACCGCGGCAATAGGAGAGAGAGGAGTTGAGGCCCTTCGGGGCCGCTTGGCAGACTTACTAGAGGACGCAGAAGTTGCATGTTTGCTGGATGGAACCAAAGCCAGTTCGTCTTCAGAATCCGAAGCAAGATCGATGATGTCGTCGGGCAAAGCAGCAGCTGTCTTTGATTTGGCTGGTTTAGTTCTTGAATTGCCCTGATGGTCTGAGACATTTGGAGTTGGCTTTTTACGCGAGCGCATCTTGACACGCTCCGCGAGGTCCTGAGAGTAATTATCGGCTGGGGTTCTATCACTGAAACTTGTGGCTGCAGGTCGTATCAGGTCTCTCCCTGTTACTGGATCTGAGGTGGTTGATCGAGGATTGGATGGGCCCTCAGATGGTTGGCCAAATTGCACTGAGGCCGACCCGACCTCCGTCCCTAGCTCTAGTGCCTTCTTGCCTTTGTACGCAGGGCGAGGGCGAGGTCGAGATCCAGAAGCGGAGCTAATTGCAGTCGTAGGTGTTGTAATATTGGAAACATGCGCGGCCGTGTTCATAGATTCAAAGCGCGATATCGTTGAGTGCTCCGCGGACGGAGGAATCTGCCTGGCTGAGAATGACGAGATGGCGGAGGTAGCGGGTTGATCACGGGGCGAGTCAAAAGATATGTCTAAAAGAATTATAAGAATCCCAACAACGGTCATCTACGCTGCATAGTGAGCGATACACTGAAGACTCACCCGAAGCGGTGGTTTTCGATGTCCGTCCCGCTCGCCCGACCGTCATAGGCAGTAACGTGTCGCCAGACATGTCAATGTCTTCTCCCTCGCTATCAGCTACAACCCAATCTTCTGTGTCTGTGGGTTTCGGTGTCATGTCGAGCAAGTGTGGCAAGAAGATGGATGCAAAGAGCGAGGACAACGCGCCTCGTCGGGACGCGCCCGCGTAAATCACGTGAATGTGACCGGTCACAGCGCAATTTCCCGGTCAAGCGCTTGCCTGCAGTGCGTCTGCTACCTGACGCTAGGCTGCATGCATCGTCGTACCGTCCAATGTCTCGCCGACCGACGAACTGAATTGCTGAAGAAGAGACTATGTCTGCCCTCCGATAGCATATCGTCTCAAAGGAGGCACAGAACTGGTGTTACTAGCAAGGGAAAGACAAAGCATCCGTCTTCAGCAAAATTCGCCGATCAATGGACTCGAATCTTGCTAAGCGCAGCCGCTGAAGGCAAACAGCGCCCAGGATGGAGTCATATCCCCCGCCGGGGAGGGGAGGAGCAGGTGCTGTCCCAAGATGTTTCTGGGCCCCCGAAGGGTATCGCCACGCCAATGAGGGAGCAAGCTGAACGGTTCACTGCACCCTCAGAAGAGGAGGAAGACATTGAAGTCGATGAGAGCTTTAGGAACAAGGCCTTCCTGCCTGGCTCTTTCTTGCATCTGAGAAGGTCTGTAATTGCACTCATGGATAAATTAGCGGGGTTCACAATCCATCTCCAGAAACAAAGTCGAGGGTCATGGTGTTCTGCTCGCCCGTGGAACCGAGTTAGGAAGAGAAATAGCCTTAACGCTCACGTCCAGTGGAGACATGTGGGAGCATTACGTTGAAGATATAATGTACAGCATTCCGAGGTTCGTTCCTACCTCGCTCGCTGCACGCTGTGGTACTCTACCTACTCCAGCAACGAAGGGGGAGCACTCTGCTCGTGTCACTGTTCTTAAGCAAGTCCGTGAAATGGAGAGGAAGCTCGAGGGCGCTCTAGCTTCTATTGGCAGACAAATCGGTGATCTGTATCCTATGGTCAAATCTAGCGACCCGGACGAATGGGCTCAGGTTACTCTGGATCAAGCCATACAACTGATCCCTCCCGCTCGCAAGTTGGACGACGCCCTACACGGTCTTGTGCTGCAAAAGAGCATACTAGACCGTTACAAAGAATTCACCATTGCTTCCACCTATGAATCTCCCCCAACACGCTTCCTGGCGCGTCCACAGTCACATGTGGATACCATTGATGCAGTTACGAATATGGTTCGTTTAATCGGCGAACCTCATGGTCCCATCCAATCTTTTGCTGCCAAAGCACGCAAGATCATTTCCGCGGCTCGCGAAAGAGACCTGGAGTCTTGGTACGAGACCCCGTCCTCGCAGCCAGTTGATAAGCCTGTTTTCGACTCGGATGATATCACGATCCTCACGTTCTTACGTCGGGCGCTGCGCAGAATACGTCACATTCAGCACGACCCATATTCGGTGGGCACGTCCACTATTGTGAAAGCGGTAGGTATGTACGAGACACCGGTTCTGGAGCATACAGTGAGGCAACTGCTCGTCGAAGTCGGAGTACTAGCGCCTTGGCAGGGCGCCGAAACAGAGGTGCGAGGGTTGACGTCCGACTATCCGCTGGACGTGAAGGCCTTGCCCAGGGTGGAGGAAAAGCACCTCATCAGGTCGTCTTGCGCAGGTGCCACCTCTATAGTGGACTCGGCCCCTGTAGGTCCGGACGACTTGTATGCGAAAGATCCTCTGGAGTCTGTGCGACATGATTTTGGCGATATGCCAGTTTACGTGATCGACGACGTCGACGCGCAGGAGCTGGACGACGGTCTGTCCATTGAGCCGATTGCTTCAGAGCCTGGCTCTGCTTGGGTTCACGTCCACATTGCGGACCCCACTTCTGTCATCCCCCCCACTCACTGGATTGCCGCTCGGGCCCGACAAATGATCCTTACGATGTACTACGTTCACGAGACAGACCCAATGCTTCCTCCGCTTCCACAGCTGAAAGATCTCAGCTTAGGTGCTCGGTCGGCTCGCGGTAAACCGGAAACCGTCTTGACGTTCAGTTTCAAGGTTGATCCGAGCGGCCAGTTCGCGGACTACAAGGTCAGGGCGGGTCTCGTGCGCAACGTCCGACGTGTGTCGTACGGCCAGGTTGATCGCGCATTGAAGCATGAACCTACAATGCCTAGGTATCCGTTCGGAAACGCCAGGGCACCTCGCGCTGTGGACGAAGTTCCGCTCGGGGAGGCAGACGTGCGCAATTTAGCCGCGCTGAAGGAAGTCGCCGATTATTTGTGGAATTACCAATACAACCGAGGGGTATTCAACTACGACATTCCAAGTGCGTCGATCAGCGCGTCCCCGCTGCCGCTGCCGCCCTCTCCTAGTGACATGGCGTTTCCTCATGAATACAGAGGGTTCCCTTCCTTGACGTATTCCATCGAGGACTTCTCTATCTATTCCCAGGGCTCAAGGAAGATAGTCGCGGAGTGTATGAAGGCTGCTTGCCGGGTCGCTTCGAGATTCGGCAAGGATCACGACATACCTTTGATTCGCAGGTCTCAGGCGAGGCCGAGTGCGCCGTCTGAAGAGGTTCTCCAGCAGGTTGTAGACAGCCGCAACTCTGCCATGGTGGCCGATCGCTATCTGGCACTGGCATTGGGTGTCAGTCCGGCTCCTGGTAAATACACCCTGCAGCCTGAGGAACACTGGACCCTTGGCGCGCCGCGGGGTGAGGGCTATGCCCGCGTCACGTCGCCGTTGAGGCGATTCTCGGACCTAGTCGCCCACTGGCAGATCAAGCATGCGCTCTTGCCTTCGTGTCCAGCCTTCACCCTGCCCTTGATGGAAGAGCTCCTTAAGGAGCAGGATCTTAAAGGCAAGGAGCGGATGAAGACAATGCAGATGCATATGATCCAGTGGGCGACCAAGTTCCTCTACCGGTGGAGGCACGATCCCCAGTTCGCAGGCAAACGGCGCGAGCACGATCCTTTGGAGAACCTCACGGCGCGGCTCGTCCAGGAGGCGCGGTTCGCGATCGTTGATGGGTATGGGATTGCCAAAGTCATGGTGCCGGAGCTCGCGATGGAAGGGCGAGTGGTCCGGTTGCGGAAGTCCGTGGAGAAGTATAAGCCCGGCGATGCGCTCCGCGTGCGCTTGGTGGAACTGGATAACCCGTATCTCTCCAACCTCAACTTCGAGGAAAAGTAGCGGCGCTCTTTGAGTAACTGCATACCTTCTCCGGCTACGGTCGACCACAGTATTCATGTATCGATTTACATAGGTGGATATAGAGTGAAGTAGAATAATATTGCATAATACCTCCCACCTCGTCTTGATGCGCTTTGAGAGGATGATGTTAGCATGTCCAGACACAACGGCACATTCAACAGGTCACTCTATGCTCACTGACCATTCAAAATGGAGCCACGCTGGTCACCAAGATCCCGATGGACGGTATCTGGACAAAATATAACTGGTCAGTTGTCGGAGCCTGCTCCCTTTGTGCGGGAGCGGCCGCACGAGAGCTTAGAACATCGTGCATGGTCAGCCAACCAGGATAAGCATAGTCGACGTCTCTTATCGCCACTAGGACGTGCTGCAGCTGCTCGAGCTATGCCTATGATATCATCCTCGGGTACGATTGTCTGATTTACCTCCATCATATGTAGTTCAGACATGACAGAGATGGCATTAACTACTCACTGCGGAAAAATACTAGCGCTCCACCAAAGGGTTCTGAGCCAGCACAAGCTTGAGCATATACATGTTAGGCTTAGTATTAACACGTCCACATGAGCTAATCTTCGTCGCTGCGCCTACTGCGATTGGCCATGTATATACTGTCACCTGCAGACATACTTGCACGTACCAGATCAGCATACATCTGCCGCGCCGGACACAGTAGTCGGCATTCCAGGTGCTACATTGACTGCGCGATGCAGACGCAGCACTTTGGCGGTTACTGCAATAGCAGGATGGTTCGACTGTGAGCGCAGGCCACCTGGAGCACCCGGTAGCCTTATAGACGGGTGTATCACGCCATACAGTGGCTCATCTGATCAGACCTGTCACCATACACGTCTTCGTCAGATTCTTGCATTCCAGCTTATTGGACGTCAAATCTGAGAGTGACTTCATACGAGCTTCTGGGAAGACTGCGGTGCATTATTGAGAGCATGAGACTGCGCCGACCTGAAAGAGACAAAGGAAGCTATGGTAGCCGCTAGAATTGTGGAGGTCCAGGGAGAGCTTATTTTCGGTGTTCTGGCTTGAGAAAAGACGGCCGGTCGACATCCCTCTCAGAGATAGTTTATTCGAGTGCAAGGGAAATGCATCATTGGTCGGTCTGTCGTAACGAAAGTCTAAGTGACCGTTGCTGTTATTTGGCAGGGATACGGGTGGAACGAGTAGACAAACATATGTCAGAGTCTTATATGGTGTGTGGCAACGCAGGTGATGGGATAGGCCGAAGCAGGGGCGCATGCGGACACGTGGAGAGCGCCTTCCCAAAAAGGCAAGATAGGAAGGACGTAAGGAGGCCCGGACGGTTAGGCGTTACAGGAGGCTTCGTATCGTTCGATTTTTAGAAAACGGGTGGCTGGCGATTTTTCTGCCATAAATACTCTTAACGACCTCTTCGTCCCTGGTACCATTCCGCCCGCCGTCTCTCACACTCCTCTCCCTCGTCGTCGACGACGCCGACAGCGACCACCACCGTTTTCGCGTCCGACGCCGCCGCCGCCATGGCCAACACGTCAGAGTACTTCTCACTCACCAGCGACTCGTGGGCAGGCTTCATTGCCGACGCTCAAAGCCGTCTCTCTGCCTCGCCCCGTCTCCTCATCCTTGCCTTGTTCAACATCCCCTTGGTTGCTATCGCCTTGAATGTGCTTTGGCAATGGGTGAGCTCGATCCGCAACAGCTGCGACCCTGTTATTCGGCTCTAATCACTTCTTGACAGATCGCCCCTCGCGACCCGTCCCTGCCGCCGGTGGTGTTCCACTGGCTTCCTTTCGTCGGCTCCGCGCCTTCCTATGGCAATGATCCTCTCAAGTTCTTCTTCGAGTGCAGGGAGAAGGTGCGTCTCTTTCGGTTTACTTTGAAATTCGGTGATTTAACATGTCACGTGCTCCTATTTCTTGCTTGCGCGCATAGTACGGCGATGTCTTTACGTTTATTCTGTTTGGCCGGAAGGTTACCGTTGCCCTGGGTCCCAAGGGGAACAACTTTGTGCTGGGTGGAAAGTCGGTAGCGCTGTCTGCAGAGGATGCCTACACAGTGAGTCAACCCGTCACATACCTCGATTCCTGTCTAATTATCCTGTTTACAGCACCTGACTACCCCAGTGTTCGGCAAGGATGTCGTTTACGATGTGCCCAACGATGTTTTCATGGAGCAGAAGAAGTTCGTCAAAGTCGGTCTCTCGACGGAGAACTTTAGAGCCTACGTTGGTATGATCGAGCAAGAGGTCTCAGACTTCTTCCGCCGGGATCCCTCCTTCCAGGTCTTCCAGAAGAATACCACCGAGGAATGGGGCTCCTTTGACGTGCTGAAGGCCCTGTCCGAAATTACTATTTTGACTGCGTCCAGGACGCTCCAGGGCAAGGAGATCCGCCAGAGCCTCGACAAGCATTTCGCGGATCTGTACTCCGATTTGGACGGAGGCTTCACTCCGATCAACTTCTTGTTCCCTAACTTGCCGTTGGAAAGCTACCGCAAGCGGGATGTTGCACACGCCAAAATGAGCCAGTTCTACCAGGACATTTTGCGGAAGCGCAAGGAGGGAGGCAGCGAGGTTTGTTCTCACCTTGTTTGCGCTCCGTGACGTAGCTGATTGTTCAACGTTATTTAGTACGAGCACGATATGATGGCTGCCCTGATGAACCAGAAGTACCGGAACGGTCGCCCCCTCGCTGACCACGAGATTGCGCACATCATGATTGCTCTCCTGATGGCAGGCCAGCACACGAGTTCCGCAACGGGATCGTGGACGCTGCTTCACTTGGCTGCGAACCCGGATATTGCGTGAGTATTGCCGTCTGCCTTCCGAGTCATGGCATTTGACTGTTTGTAGTGAGGCTGTGTATCAGGAGCAGGTCGAGCACTTCGGCTCAGGAGACGGTCACTTCCGTAGCATGTCCTATGACGAACTGAAGAAGCTCCCCGTCCTGGACTCCGTTATCCGGGAGACGTTGAGATTGCACCCTCCTATTCACAGCATCATGCGCAAGGTTCGTGATGAGGTGGTCGTTCCCCCGTCGTTGTCGGCGCCTGCAGAGGACCGGTCGTTCGTCGTGCCCAAAGGCTACTATGTCCTTGCTTGCCCTGCTGTTAGCCAGGTAGACCCCCGGATTTGGAAGAACGCGGAGGAGTGGGACCCGACACGATGGAGCGACCCCGAGGGTGCTGCTGCCAAGGCGTACACGGAATATAATGACGAGAACGGAGAGAAGATTGACTATGGTTTCGGCCTCGTCAGTAAGGGAACGGAGAGTCCTTATCAGCCCTTCGGTGCTGGGCGTCATCGGTGTATCGGTGAACAGGTGCGTGCTCCGACGGAACTAGGAACAATGCCTTGCTGACCCAGGGTCGTTTAGTTTGCGTACCTCCAGCTTGGCACTATCATCGCTACGATCCTGCGCCACGTTGAGCTTCGGTTACCTGGCCCCTTCCCAGCACACAACTACCACGTAAGCTGCAGTTGATCGTCGTAGTGGGCGTACCGCTCATATGTGTATCCCCAGACTATGATCACGCTTCCGAAGGAGCCCCGCATCATCCAGTACCGCCGGAGACATCGCGAGTAGAGGTGTCCGATATACCTTATCGCATTGCGTCTTGTTTTGACGACTTCAGGAGCGCCGGGCTCCTACCCCTATATCACGACCAGCCTATTAGAATGGATACGGAGAGCTGTCCATGGCGATAAATTATCAGGACCCGAGGGATGAAAGTAGATTATAATCTGGGTATGTTGATAGTAGTAGTAGAGGTACAAGGAGAGAGTTTCTGAACGCGAAGCTTTTCCTAATAAATGGGATTCTGAGCCGCATTGTCCGCGCATGGGTGGTTCTGGGAGAATGCTGCCGTTCGCACGCGCCTTGGTTCCAGACGGCATCTGGTAAACTTAGACGTGTTGGCATTGGTGCTTGACATTCGGACAAGTCCTCTTTACACTCGAGCACCCGTCGGTGTAGGTACTCTTGCTTGCTTACCGCCATGTCTTCGACAATCCCTGTACTGGTTATCCTGGTCGTCGTTCTCGGATTGATGGCTGCGACGTGGTTCACGACGCCGAAGGGACCCAACCAGACGTACGTGAACTCCCCCGAGCCTCGGTGCAACGTGCAGCGGATGTGATATTCACCGGACGCACAGGTTAATACGGACGAGCGTATTGCTCACACTGGCGTGCTGCTATCTCATGTGGATGATCACGTACTTGGCCCAGGTACACCCGCTAATCGGTGAGCTTGCGAGCGTTACGTGGGTGTGCGGGATACCGGCTGAGCTCTACTTCTAGCTCCTGTGAAGAATTTTGCAGTGGAGGAGTGAAGGGGTGGTAGGGGTTTGCTTGCTTTCGGAGGATCCGGCTAGGCGTTAGTATACCACGTACGTCCCCGTTCGCTCGTTTGCTATGCCGTGTTTCACTCCCGCTTTGCAGCATTTGTAGCATTCATGTATATTTCGCACTAATACATGGACGTTCCCCGCTGGTCCTTGTCACTAGTACGGTAGCAAAGGCACTCTTCGAAGGAATCACTATGCAGGAGTGTCTGTGCCCCACTCTTGCCCTGAGTCTGTACCCCATCCCGAATCCGATCCTGAACCCCATCCGGACTGCCAGGTATCCACCTCCGACTCTTTATTTGTATCCTGTACTGACCACCCAGCATGACTATTGCTGAACCTCTCTGTCCGTGCCTCCTCTACGGCCGACTCTTCAGTTTCGTACTCGGGATCTTCGAACAAGTCCTCCTCGGGCTCATTCCACCAGGACTTGGGCTTTGCCTCAGTTTGAACCCCACCGAGAAGCACCACATGCCATTCCGACCTCTCCGCGCCCTCTTCTTTCCTGATCTCCAGTCCTTTGTGCTGTTCGACTGCCGCAACTAGGTACTCGAACCAGCCACCGCACATGACCGAGATTTCCTGCTCCCACCACAGCTCCTCGAGTCTGATGACAGTCTGCCCGAAGGACTGCATCTTCGCCGCGACCGCGTCTCCAATTTCATTTAGCGGCACTGGGCGTCGGGCTTTGGGATGGGGAAGATAGTGGTGCGTCTTCAGCAGTTCATGCATACGGGCTTTACTGCCGCCCTCGAGTACTTCTTCCGCCTTCCTTGCTCTTCTATCTTGGCTCTCCTGGTCTTCTACGCGCATGAATTTCGCTACTTGGGTAGCATATCCCAGTTCCTCGTCGCGCCCCCATTCGTCCGGCTCCGCCGCTTTCCCTACTCCATCTACCTCGACTGCATACCCCCACTCCCCCGCCACGCTCTCGCACCACTCTTTGAACTCACTAACAGTCCATTCAAACTTGTGATCGTGATGTCTGAAGACCCTGTCCGTCCGCCGAGTGGGATCAGGGTACCCGCCCACTCGTGAGCCAGGGGTGTCGGGAGGGTGGAACCGGGCGTTAAACGTGAAGTTCGGGGTCGTCACTAGCAGGAGGCGTGGATGGTACACCCCGAGGAGTATGGGCGCGAATGCCGGTAAGACGTCTTCGGTCAAGTGCTCAATGCTGTGACCGCCACTGCTCAGACCGCCTCGCCACTGGATGAGAGACGTATGTCGACGCACACTTCCATGGCCACTATGCACTCGACGCCCACGAACTCCTCGTTCACGCTCTCCAGGCCCCCCTTCCAGATCTTTACCTCCAGCTCCTCCCAACGCACGTTCTCGTTCCAGTGCGCGGGCGGCTTGGGCGCGGTGCCCGCTATCGCGTATTCCAGATCGATCTCTGATACGTCGAGGCCGGCGATGTGTGTCGGATGGAGGTTGGCAATCTTGTCGGGCAGTGAGTTTGGCACAGGGTAGTAGGGCCGGTCGCTGGTAGACGGATCCGCGTATATAGACATGCCATGGCCATTAGGGAGTAGTTCGCTCGGTGGCGGGGGGAGCCATGGGGCCGGCTGACAGAGACATGCTAGCAATTCCCCTTCGCCGCATCCAACGTCGAGCACCTGCGTGAATGTTTAGTTTAGTACAAAGGCGCCGAGGGGACGAGACGCACTCGGGTCACTGCTTCCCGCCTGAGCTGATCCAGCACCCATCCTCTCCTTTGAAGATATAGATTTGGATGGAACGTAACCTTCAGTTCAGGTGGGTCGTCGGAAACGTTGGTCTCCCAGTCCATGTCTGCAAACAGTGCGCTCGCACAAAGCTCAGACGACTGTGGCGGCCTCAGGAGTATGCTTGCCGGCGTCGGAGCCCTGCAGCTTTATACATAGCTAGTCTGAGACAGTGGAAATTGAGAAAGGGCCCTTGTAGCGCTGTGGACGGACAAATAACCAAATAACACGGATATAGACCATGTGTACCAGATAGAACGATGGCCAGCTAGATTACAGGTTGTGTCTGAAAGTACTAATCACCAGACTAATAACGCGTACAACAACACAAAACAAATAAAGATCCAAAAAAGCTGCTACTTCTGCCCGTCCAAGCAACCGTTCAATGATTAAATAACGCGGAGAATATCGAAGGATAGGGAGAACAAAAATAAGACGATGACACACGCAGAAGCGACACTGTTCACAGTAATCCAGCATGTCGCAGATCCCTGGTCAACCGCTCCTCGGCAGCCAGAGCCTCGGGACTTATGCCGCGTCGCTCTGCGTTCTCGTCCTCTTCGGTGGGTATTCCAAAGACGATTTCCAAGTTACGGCGCACGGCTCGATCGCGTTCGAGCTCCTCGGGCGTTACGGTCTGCGGTTGTGAAGCTTGTCGGATAGAGCGCTCCCAACGCTTCACGCGCCAGAAGCCAATTAGTGATGTCAAGAGCAGCATCCACCCTATGACGCAACTGTCAGAGCTTACAATACAGACAGGGACAAAAAGGACAGACCCAAGGTCATGAGGATGAAAGCAAGCCATTCGCGCGAGGCCATGCTTCCGACATTGCCGTAGATCGTATCATCGGGCATCGTAGCATTGCCTACGATCGTAGTCGGAGAGGGTAGGCTATTCCCCTCTGCGGTAGTCTCCAGTGGCCATCCCTCCGAGTCATGACCCAGAAGCACCGTCCCCGAGCCGCCTTGTTCTCCATCCAACGGTATATCCGCCCTCGAACTGCGGGAATAAAAGCCGTACTGGATCAACGTCAGACCCAGCCCAGCCCTTGAGCCGTACTTGGCAGCGTGCGTCGTGTGCAAGAGATAGGTGAGGAGGAAGCCGGGGAACTGGAAGAAGAATGAGGTGAAGAAATTGGCGGCGAATTGCAGGACGGAGCCGGTCGGCAGGTCGTCGACGATCATGTCAGAACCATCCAGGGCAGCAGGGGCGTGAACGGTCGTCTCCCAGTACGGGGGTGCTGCATCTAGCTGTGCGGTAGCATAAGACTGTAAGATGACGTGGTGAGCACAACGAGGCTTCCGACATCATTTCCGAGGGACGAGACGTACTGGTGGTGCCTCCCTCTGCGACTCCTCGGGTACGACGTACATGTTACCATCATCGGCTCTAACTGCAACCCCCCTCGAAGGTTTGGCGACGACATTCGCGAACACTCCGTCATTCTCGATGCCTGCTCCTATCGGCCTGGTGTGACCGGGTTCGGTTGGCACCCGAGCATAGTGGGTGGGCAGCAAGGCTCCTACAGCTCTGCGAAAGAAAGATGGGCGCGGAGGAGAGGGTCTGACGACAGACGTCGGTATTATCCCATTCGAGTTGCCTAGGTCGCTGGGCAAGTTAGAAACAGGCGGAGGGGGTGATCCAGGTGGCGGGAAGTCGTAGTCCCTCTCGAAGTCGTACCCTCCAGGCGCATTAAGGACGACATTACTATTATCCTCTGAGTTATGGCTGTCGTGGTGGTTGTAGCCAGCTGTCAAAGGCCTCCTCTCAGAAACCTGCTGCTCCTCTTCACCGTCCGACTCGAATGCTTCGTCCATCTCACGCTCCATGTCCGGCGCAGAGCGCGGATTTGGCAAGGGAGCGTATCCTCCAGGCATTGGTCTGCCGAGGGCGAGCGTAGAAAGCAAAGGCCCAGTGCTGATCGATGCCAGGCGTGAAGCCGGCGAACAGCTTGGCTTGCCTGTCAGGCAGTGTAGCCTGGGACAAGGGAGATGATATACGCGGTTACTTCCGTCTCCTGTGCGCAGTGGCCTTCAAATCATATAAGATGTAGACAAGCGCCGGGACATGACATTTAAAGCATGCAGAATTCCACAGGATACATGTACAGACACAAGCAAAGAACACGGGAACAAAGACGAGCGCAAACAAGGCAACAACGCTCATCCGAGCAACCCTTTGACGTACTTTAGGATATCCTTGCCCTGCGAGACAATAATCAGTGCCTGAATTGGGGCTAACATCTAGTGAGAAGACTTACCCCGCGAGTCTTCACGTCAGCGACCATTGCCTCCACGCTGTCGACGATCATATCAGATTCATCCTGTACGTGCCCCTCAGCCTCCTCGGTACTCGCGCCATTTTCATTCCCAGTCACGCCCAACTGCCTTGTTGACTTGCGCCTGCGCCTCTCCGCCAGTCCGTACCGTGAAATAACCTGTAGCACCGCCCTCCACCCTTCGACGGCACCACTACTCTGGCTTTGCGACATTGAGCCGAAATTCATGATCAAGTTCTGGGGTTGCGATGAAAGCGAAGGGACAACCGTTGACTTCACGACGTAGGGGCAATAGTTCCGGTGTTCCAGGAGCAAGTCGAACTGCCTCTGTGGTCTCGTGTGCCGAGGCACCGAGCTAGCGGAAGGCGTTGACGCGCCAGGACTCGCTGCACCATCACTCGGAGGAGCAAAGGCCCATAACCCCACGCGCCTTTGGCACATTGGACAATACAGGACTGTCGCCTCGCGTTTGCTCCCAACAGACGCGCTCCTCGTCGAACTAGGAGCACCCTGCAAGTGAGAACCAAGTCTTTTCGGCAGCGATATGGAGGGTGTCTGGGCGCGCTCATTTCGCCAGAGAACGCTGATGGAGGGCGGATGACAGGGCGATGGTGTTCCAGGCCTTGAGGGAGCTATTGAGCTTGAACGCGAACATGAATATGAAGAGGTGCGCCGAGTCGGTGTAGGCGGCGGCGGCGCTATGTCCCAGCCGAAGAGGGATGCCAAGACAGCGGTCTCGGACGGCTCAGGCTCAGGCTCTGCTGGGTGCTCTGGGGATCGTTGCTCGGTGGATCCATCTTTTTCTAGGTCGAGATCCCATGATGGCGGTTTGGCAGAGACGGAGCGGATCGTAGAGACAAGTGCTTGCACCTGCGTGGATGTCTAGGGACATCATGCTCAGATAAATGCATCATGAACGTGTGAAGCCGGCGTACCACGGGATGCTTGATCTGCACACCTTGGAGAAGTGGGTCTAACTGGATTGCACGAGCTTTGAGGTCCCTGGCCATAGCAGCGGGAGATCTCAAAGGTATTCGATATACCCCATCTGTAACGCGACACATAAGAAGGGTACTAGTAGTGACATCGAGTAACATACCGTCGCTTTGTCGTGTCTTCCATGGACATCCGTCTTTATGGTTCTGAACAAGACCAATACGTTGCTTCTCCACGAGCGCATTCGCTAGAAAAACGCAGTTGATTTACCAGACCTACCGTACGCGTCCCATATGCTACGCACCCGCATCTCTCGAAAGCCCTTCACGGCCTGCCAGGACCCATGACGCGTTGCACAATCCACACACCAGTCTTTCCTTCCCGTCGTTTATCCAACCACACTTTGCTGCGGCCACGGCGTCGATGGCGCTGGGCTTGTTGGAGTATGTTGGTAGCTTGTAGGTTCCGAGGCGTAGCATGAAAGACTGCGTAGACGAGGGACGGTAGTCGCCAAAGGATGGGGACGCGCTGAGTGATGCATCGTCAGAGGAGAACCTGAAAGGCAGGGCCTTGCGAGTTCGGGTGGCGGCTCGAGAGAGTATAGCACTCAGGTGAGGGGCTTTCGACAATGATTCTGTTCGTTTGATGGATGAAGAGCTGCATGACACATATGACAAGGGATAAGGTGATGAGTTCCACGGCTGATGAGACCAAGACGCGTCGCAACTGACGGGGCGTCGGTTTTGGTTCTTATTCCATACTTTGCGAGGGTCGAGTATATAGATCGTGCTACGCGAGGTCGTTTTGCAGGTGGTGGTTGAGCGCTCGAGTCAGAGATAGACCCAACGGCTTCATCCAAGCTCTGCAAGGCATCCGCAAGTTTGCGCTGGAGGACTATGAGTCGACAAGACTTATATGACACCACGAGAGGGTCCCACCTTTATATCATTTGGATTGCGAGACGTCGACGCATCCGTTGGAGCAAGTGCGCTGCCGGGGTTTGCATTGTCGGTCGAGGACGCCATTTCATAACGGATGTGGCACAAAGCCACAACCGCGAGCTTCGCATGCACAAGGCCGGCGCTCTGAATCGGCAACCCCCGTGCCTTGGCCGTGCCACACGCAAAGCCAATCCTGCGCTGAGAGACTAGAGTCCGCTATATAGTATATTCCTCCAGTTCTATGTCTAGCATGTCTACAGAGCGCACATGACATTATTTACGAGGTCTCATTTCCTCCGTCCACCTTCCTACGTCGTTCTAACATCCGCAATACACCGCGCCTCCTCGCTCTAGCACGCATCTCGACCTCCTCATACCAACGCTTCTCCACATCCTTCAATATCCCAACGACTATCCTCGCAGAACGCTGGTCCCCGCGCACATGAAACGCTTTGATGAACATCTTGTACAACGGACGCACATGCCGTCTGAAAGAAATGCGCGACGTAACCTTAGGCAGCAAGTGTCCCGGGCGGAACAGAGATCGCTCCGTACCAAACACTGTGCCTGCACGCAAAACGTGTGTACCAGCCGGGTAACCGCTCGCCAGCAGCGTATCGAAGAGGGCTTGAACATGCTGACTGCTGATGGCTCTCTTCCATCCCAGAATGGCTTTCACCAAGATATTGACCGTGACGCGGTCAGGGATAAACCCATACTCTCGTACCAGCCTGGTCAAGGACGCAAGGACTTGCTGAACCTGTCGCGCGTTGCGACAGTTCCGACGAAAAAGTTCTCCATGAAGCAACATGTTTCCTAATGCCATGTATTGTCCGGAGGTTTCGCGTTGCTGAAGACCCTGGAACCACTTCCACGCCGCTTTCCTCCGCCCTGCGTAGATAAGAAGATCCAACAGTTGCCTAGCCTCGGAAAAGCTGATGGTCTTCTTTTCTGTCAACGCCTCAACCAGTTTGAGGCTGGTAACTCTGCTCGAACGCCGCTCTAGCCTACCCGACTGTACCAGGGAAACGAAGCGTGGTGCTCTGTTCGATGTACTGTTGGAAGTCTTGCGGACCTGCAAGGCTAAATTGGTGGCTCCGCCACGCCATAGGCCTAGCAGCAAGGTAGCGCGGAGAGTGAGCCCAACTGTCGTGTTCTTATCATACAACGATCGGTACAATCGGGTAGCGAGGCGGAATTGACGGTGTTGAAGCAATGTACGCAGAAATTGCGTTAAGAAGCGACTGCCGAAATAAGATGGCGCAGCGCCCCGAATACCTTGAAAGGTCCGATAAGCGTCCAGAGATCGACCGTTCCTAGCGAGCAGTAGCAGCGCAAATGCGACGTGGCTACTGCGACTGGGAGGATCAGACATGTATAGTCGGGAGCAAGCGGTACCAAGCGAAAGCGCCGCGCCCTTGGGGATGCGACGAAGCTGTCTAGACGAGAGCCCCGAGAGGACAGCATCTAGAATCGCGCGAGCCTGCGCTAGAGAAAGGGTGGGTTGGCTCAGCAAGCCCAAGGCCAGTTCGAAAAATCCCTGGGAGGCAAGGACTTTGCCCAGGATCAGTGTCGCGTCAGGTTCCAACTGCAACCCAGCACGAGCGCTATGGAAATACAACGAATACGATTCGGAAAGGTCAATTTGTGCGAGCCGCACGAGGGCCTTGCTGGCAATCTTTGATAGTGCGCTGCCCTCGATGCGGAGCTTTCGCAAATTGGCTAATGCGATATCCCATGTCTTCGCACCGCATCGAGCCATGGCAGTACTATACTCGATTAAGACGGCATCCACGGTACAAGGGAGGGATACATCTCCTGAGCCGTCTGGCGCGCGGAAGACCTCACTGACGTAGAAGCGAAAAACCCCTTCCGTCAGATATGGATCCTTGACAACACCGGACAGCTGCATGAAACTGGCCAATATCGCATGAATGACTGAGCTGGGTATGTCATCCCCCAGTCTAGTCCGTCCGGACCAGTGATACCAAAGTGTCTGCAGTATATCTTTGGCGTCATTGTCGACGTCCTCGCCTAATGAGTAGGCTCTTTCCATGGTGCGTAGCGCGCATATAACCTCCCAATGCGTCGCTTGCGATCCGTCTTGGGTGTTTCCTAGTGCCGGTGGGGCATGGCTGAACGATTTCAGCAGCTCTGGAGAAGCGTCAACGAACACGAGGAGCATTAGGTTTCTCCAAGCGCTCGCGAGTGACTGAGCGGTCGGACCAGGACTCAGACGAGCGATAGCTTCCGCCTTGCACCATTGCAGGAGTTTCTGGTTGGAAGACGAGAACCTCGATGAGTCCGCTGGCGGACGGCTTGGAAAAATCAGGCCCAGAATAGCCGAGAGCAGATGTAATATTGTGACATCAGTGCTTGAACTGTTCTCGGACAGTCCGCCGTTGCAGAACGCGTTGAACATGACCTTGGAAGGACGGCGTGACCAGTTAGAGATAACGGATAATATCTGTCTCTTCGACCTAGGGGACAGCTCCGAACCTCGACTGAGAATAATCCTTTGAATGAGATCGCGGTGAACTCCGGAAACCCACTCCAGCCTTCGCAGAGACTTAGCGAAACTAAACGCAAAGTTGTCGAAGGAACTTGAATCCCCGTACTTGAGCAGTGCATCAAGATAAGCTGCATGGGCATCCGGCGATCGAGAATGGCGAGCCAAGTGATGGTAGTGCACTCGAGCACGGGACAGAAGACGGATTCGACGATTCACTGAACGAGAATGGATAATTAACAATTGACAACCAAGAGCAATCTGAACGGGTTCTCACGTTCATCCGCGTCGTCTTCCACGGTTTTAACTTTGTGCAACTCAGCTAAAGACGCGCGCATTACCCAGTAACGATCAGAGTCACTTAAACTTCTGCCGAGATCCTCCTTGTCCTGGACTAGGGATGTAACGAACGACCAATGATGATGGGGATCGCCACCCTTCATCGTCGGGGCAAGAGGATGCATGAAACTACCAGCAGGAGAAGAGCCCGGGGCAGTAAGGATTGCCATAGAACCAAAGAGGCTGATTAAGCAGGACATGTCCTTCGAGCTCAAGGCTCCCAGTTGCGAACGAGACTTCACGTATGTGTACAGTGACTGGACCGAACTAGCGGATTGCGAGGGGGATACGGACGGCGATGTCTGAGACAGGAAAGATCGTAAAATTTGCACGGAAGAACGCGTCGTCACCGCTGCCTCTGGCTGGCGGACACGGGCTGCCTCATGTTTACCAGATGGGGATGAGGGACTACGAGTAGCAAAAGCTGCAACTGTGTTGTCGCTCGCAGTCGAATCACATCTGCTGGCCGATGAGACCGCGGTCATTGGCTCGAGAGATTGGGTCATCGAAGGAGTCCCTTCAGCAGGGGGGAAGTTCCACAATTCCATGTCGCTGCTGGGTAACGCCGCCACTGCCTCAAACAGTTGAAGCCTACTCCCGGCTTGAGCAACAGACAAACGCGGAGCAGGCTGGGCAAACTTCAATGAAAGGCATGAGGCGCGACGGCTAGTTACGGAAGCCACGCATAGATCAGTATTTAGCACTATTGAACAACAAAGTTTCCACTTGCCATGTAATCCATTGAATGCCGTCGCGCCCGCCGACTACCGTTCCGACAGTCGACAAACGGCATCGCAACATTCCATTGCATCAGGGAGGTCTTAAATCCCGGGGCTCAAGCTGAGCGCACAAGCCTCGCACCGCGAGCCCTTCAAGCTGCAGCAGCAGTCGGCGACAAGAATGCAGTTGCAGACGATGGCCCAAACGGCCTCAACACGTCGGAGTCGACGCGCTTGAACTCGGTGGCGTGAAATTTGACCATATTTGCTTGTTGCGGCATGACCGGCATGACCGGCATTTCCCGGTAAACTCTAAAGTATCTAACTGTACACAAGCTCGCGACACCGTCCGGCTTGTACTCAACGACGCCGCCAACAGACCAGTCGCCTTGAAAAATCCGTTGACACGTCAGGTACGCGTATTTGCATGTTAAAGTCTGTATGTCGTCTTACGGACGTTCTGCAGAGGTCAACCGGGAGGCACTAGTATTATCACGAAAAACACTACCCTTGTACGTTGTATGAGTTATGCTGTCCCCGCCGGACGAAGCTGACATATGTTCAGTAACCAAAAGTCACCATGGGAGCAACTCGGGCTGCAAAGGAAGTTTACTTCCAAAAGCTGAAGGACCTCATCTCCAAGTACCGTATGTGTCCCATCGCACCACACCGCCTTGCACGGTCTGAATGCGTCCTTAGCCTCCATCTTCTTGGTCAATGTCGACAACGTCGGTTCCAACCAGATGCACCAGATCCGAGTTGCACTCCGTGGCAAGGGTGTCGTCTTGATGGGCAAGAACACCATGGTTCGCCGTGCCATCCGTTCCATCATCACCGAGTTCCCCCAGCTTGAGCGTCTCGTGCCTCACGTCAAGGGGAACATCGGCTTCGTCTTCACCTCCGCTGATCTTAAGGAGATCCGTGACCTCATCACCGCCAACAAGGTTGCCGCCCCCGCTCGTGCCGGTGCTCTCGCGCCCAAGGATGTCTTCGTTGCTGCTGGTAACACTGGCATGGAACCTGGCAAGACTTCTTTCTTCCAGGCTCTTGGTATTCCCACCAAGATTGCCCGTGGTACCATCGAAATTGTCTCTGAGATCAAGGTCGTCACTGCCGGGACCCGTGTCGGTCCTTCCGAGGCTGCCCTGCTGAATATGTTGAACATCTCCCCCTTCACGTACGGTATGACAGTCGTCCAGATCTTCGACTCTGGCAACATCTTCTCTCCGGACGTTCTCGATGTCAGCGATGAGGAGCTCTTGGGTCGCTTCCTGACGGGTATCAAGACCATCGCCGCCCTGTCTTTGGCTCTCCACTACCCTACTCTTGCATCAGTTACCCACTCTTTGGTTAACTCCTACAAGAACCTGATTGCCATTGCTCTGGCTACTGACTACACTTTCGAGGGTGCCGAAAAGGTGAGCTGTCGTGCATCATGCCTGAGCAGATTCAAGGTCCAAATGATTATCTATACACTGAAAATCCTGAGTGTCTTACGGACACGTGCTGAATACAAAACTACTCGAGATTTCTGGATGATGGACCTACTGCTGTACCTGATGATGTCGATACTAATTCATTGGAATAGGCTAAGGAGTACTTGGCGAATCCTGAGGCATTCGCTGTTGCCGCTGCACCTGTCGCAGAGTCTGCTGCTGCCGCCGAGGTACCCAAAGCTGAGGAGAAGGAGGAGGAGAAGGAGGAGTCTGATGAGGACATGGTACGATGTTTTGATTCTCTGGGCCATTCCTCTGCTAACCCGAATCTAGGGCTTCGGTCTGTTCGATTAAGTATTGCCATGACCTGTTATCATACCACTGCTACTGCGTGTATCTATATCTCCCCATCTCATGCAAACGCAATATCACTGTTGTTTGTCGCGATACTTAAGACTCCTTGTCTGCCATATGCTGAGTCAGTGGGCTGACCCCAGTCATTGGGGAAATGCGCAGGTCAGCTAGCGTTGCACGGGTGCAGTGCCGGCATTCGACCACAGGCTCGGCAAGCCGATGTCCTCATCGCTGTGAAACGGGATCAATTCAAGGGCGTCCTATTGGACCATCCGGCGTTGGCACGTTCTACCCGTGAGTGACACATCTTATCATTAGCATACCAGGTCTTTCCAAATTCGAAATCAATTTGATTATGCGTCAGAGATTGGTGCGGTTCTGTATGCTCCATTGAACATATAAATAAGCTTGTCCGTAGAACACAAGTCAATTGGCAAGACCAATTCTTACGATATGGCACCGTCGGATCAGGTCTTGTTGGAAACGGTCCAAGAGGCATACAGCGCAAAAGCTAGAGAAGGAGTTGATAGCAAATGTGAGGCGAGACTCTTCGATTTGCGTTGATTGTTCTCTGAACCACTGATCTTGCAGACGCCAACACCGTTGCAGCTGCATTCGGCTATAGTGCCGACGAACTGCGCTCTATCCCAGCTGAAGCCAATCTAGGCTTGAGTTGCGGCAACCCCGTGGCGGCAGCGACTATTAAAGAGGTAGGCTTCACCTGAGGTGCCTGGCGCCGCTGACCGGGTAGCTGGCCAGGGAGAATCTGTGATAGACTTGGGCTCCGGAGGTGGAATTGATGTCTTCCTGGCGGCGTCAAAAGTAGGACCCAAGGGTCAGGTCATCGGCCTTGACATGTCGGCGGTAAGAATCGCAACCGTTCAGCTTCGCCTGCCCTTATTGTCCCGACTCACCATATGAATCTTCCTGCCTGCAGGACATGATATCGCTTGCTCGTCGCAATGCTGCCAAGCAAGGCCTTCAGCCGCCGCAGGTCTCCTTCGTTCAGGCATCACTTACTGAAGCACTGCCAATCATCTCCGACTCCATCGATTGCATTCTATCCAATTGCGTCATCAACTTATTACCAAACTCTGGTAAGGTCGCGTTGATGAAGGAGGCAGCACGAGTCTTGAAGCCCGGTGGCAGAATCGTGTTTCACGACGTGCGTAGCTGCAGACTGTTGCCAATATTGCCTCGAGAGAATAAGAATCTCCTTGGCGGCTTCTCTAGATTATTGCCAAACGCCCTCTACCCCAGGACATCGTGAATGATCTGTCAGCGCACGTAGGTTGTATCGCAGGCGCAATTACCCTGGGTGAATACGCAGAAATGCTCAACGAAGCCGGTCTGCAAAGTGCGCAGTTTCTTGAACCTCCCCCCTTGCGCCGAATGACTCATCTCAGGACATAGATGCACTGTTCGTGGATAGCAAGGCCGATATCAACATCTACACCCAGATGGAGAGCGATACGGCTGGTTGCACGACGGCTGGTTGTTGTGCTAAACCCGTCTCTGCCTCCGGAAGACCCAAGTTTGACGCGAATGCATGGGTCGGTAAGCACGCCCTCTTCCCCTCGGAAAGACCTTCTCCTACGTCCTTTTGGTAGCCTCGTACCAGATATATGCCCTAAAACCTAGAGGGCAAGCGGAGCCCACCGCAAAGGATAGTCCGACGACTGCCCTGCAACGGTGGTGGGATGCATTTCCTCCTCCGCGGTCAGATGTTCCTGAGATATCGGCTGAGGAGTTGGCGAGTTTGATGCGGCAGGGTGAAAAGAGGGAGTTCTCTGTCATCGATGTCCGCCGAGATGATTACCAGGTTAGTCGTGGATAGGGACGTGGCGTATCCCATTACTCACCGTGCATTCACCCCTTCAGGGCGGTCACATACGGGGAAGTCATCAGTGGCCTGCCCAAACATTTTGGAATGAGCTGCCCAAATTCGTCGACACGTTTGGACGCACTCCGAGGGTGATATTTTACTGTGGTAGCTCAAACGGCCGAGGACCCCGTTGCGCGAAATGGTGAGTGGAATCAAAACAAGCAGTAATAAGCGAAGTCACAGCCGTGGGCCCAGGTACCAAGACCGTCTGAATGAAGCAGGCATACAGACCTCCAGTGCTTGGCTACTGAAGGGTGGTCTGAAAGCGTGGATGGAATTGTATGGGGACTCGAAAGAACTGACGGCCGCCAAGAGCGATGTTTAATTGTGGGATCAGCGACCGTAGATCTGTCATTGTTGGGGGCATATTTGTATGAATACGGATTCGTAGAGCAGGTTAACCAAATCCGGGGGAACGACGCCAGCTTGCGGTTTCCATCAAGCTAGATCATATTATGCCGACAATGGCTCTAATGCAAGGCAACCTTCAACTAAAAAGCCAGAGTGAGGAATGAAATCCCGGCGAGCTTCCTCGAATGCCTTCGGAATATGCGTATGTGATGGTTACTCCGCTGGTCTGCACCCATTGCGTCTATGAATCCCTTGATATTACGTCGTTATTAACGTACGTCGGATCCGTGTCGAAGATTACTGCGATGCTGGCAGGTCACATATCAGCGTAATCATGCGCAGCCACACTTGACTCGATGTGAGATATAATGGACAGCAGGGCACTTACTGAGCATCCGTGCGCAGGCTGGTCGCACGAGTTCAGCTACGGTAACCCTAGAATGCCGCATACTAACGATAATGGGCCTGCAGGCTTAAGTGGGGTCTCGAGTGCTGACCAGATCTCAGACTTTGAGCAGCAACTTGAAGTCGATGCCGCAGTGACCAATGACATTTTGAATTTTCGTGCGACTATATAGTCCCTCTAGCTTTGGGTCAACCATCGTGTATCGTACATTAAGAGACGCCATGAGCTTCCGATGTGCGCGTTTCTGCTATCAGTTCACGAGCCAGATATCGATGATGTCCGCGCCTAAGGAAGCACCCGTTTGTGACGCGTGACAGGTTTCATCGTAGTCTGCCAGCTAATTGATGGCTACGAAGACCGAGTCACGATATTGCCTTCGTACTCCAGCTATGCGAAGAGTAGAGTGCCTCTTCAGCACGCCCCCGTGATGTTTACCCCGGCGTTAGGCGTAGATAATTGCCGATTCTTTACTATCGGAGGCTTTCCACCAGTAGGCCCCTACCGCATAGCCCGCGCACTCGTCACAGTCACGGCACGCGTATCAAGTGAGGCATCGGCAGGGGGTATAACTTGAAGTACACCTCTACTATCGACCGTTATACCATTGAGAAGCTCAGATTATGCCTTAACTTCAAGGGCGTTTCATTAACAGCCCGAGCTGAGCCAACCGACCATAACATACAGAGCTAGCGCTGTATTACTGAGTAGAGGACGGCTGCTTATGAACGCGAGGGCCTCTTTACGCCCCCTCAAAGTGTTGCATAAACCAAAATTCCCCGATTACCTAAAGGAGATACTAGTAAATCTACGGATCCTACGTGAATATGGAACAAAGGACAAGATGGTGAGACAATCATCACTGTAACGAACATAGCGCGTAGAGTGTAACAGGTGCTAAGGCAGATACTATGGAAACATCGCAGAGTGGAGTCATATCATACACTGAATAATACAAAATCCTGCTACATGGATGAATCAGTTAGACTGACTACGTCCGTTCCATCAGAATTCAAGACTCACTTAGACGTTAGGTGCTATTGAGGATGATCCGGAGGGTTAGGACGATGGAGGTGAGGGACAATATACATCGTGCCACCGCGGTCAGAGTACGCGTGAACGAGCGAGGGGTCTGGAACGGCTTGATACCCCGGAGGGCGCGGTACGCTAATGGGCACTTCGGGACGAAGCGACGGATGCTGCCAGGCGGGCCAAGAAGGGTTCTCTTGCGAAGTCGACAAGGGCTCGTATCCAGGATAAAACTGTCCGACAGACCCCATATTCGTGAAGTGCGCGTGACGTAGATGATCCCCCAACATATCTCCCATGCTCGGGGCGGAACCAGAACCATGGGAACCCCCTGCGTCGTAAGGAGTCTGTACGAGATATTCCTCCGGAGTTAGTTTCTGCCGATCTGTTGGACCAGTCGAAGGACCGGTGGACTCGTCGAAATTAAGCTTAACACCGTGGAGCAGTTGCCATGCTTGCTGGGCACTGGGCCATGCAGACTACATCGCATGTTGAGCTGAGCTTACGACAAAGCAGGAATGATGACTTACTTTCATCTCATCCAGCGCCGATAGGCACTGAGACCATCCTAGGTAGGCTTGACCATTTGATTTGCGCAACATCACTGTGCGAGGGTGAGTCACAAACAGATCGGTAGAGACTGAGAGGTCCTCTGACAAGTCACAGCATGCATAATCCTGCCAAGTCGACATAAACCAATGTAAGCATGGACCAAGTGAGATCACGGGGAAGCACGCACCCTGCGCTCTGAATGTGAGGTATTAGGATGGGCGACGCGCACTTCAGGCCGAACTTCTCGCGATAATCATTCACTGCAGCCCCAACCCTCAGAGAGGAACTCGAGGCTGAGACAATCACTCATACCTAGAGTACTAATGTGGTTGGCGGATACTTGACAAACATCCATGCATTGCATCGACAGACTTGATCTGCGGGTAGAGTCAGATGCGAAGAGACTGCAATTTCGACACCTGTATTGAACGATTCTTGTAACCAGGACCTAGATCTACTTACCGTTCAACCTTGCGGGGAAGACTGGGGCGCAGAGGAATTGTCAGCGAGGTCCTTACGGATTCTGCCACAGCTTACAATGCACGGTTCAGAAGTAAAACAGCGGACCAATATTGGACATGCAGGACGAGTACGTGTGGGGGAACCAAATGCGTCTTGTCATACCTGAGGCGTTCTGGCAAGTCGATGTACCATTGATGCAGGTTCGATTGCAGCTGAGTCAAGTGGGACCGTCGTAAAGTACTCGTGGATGAACGAACGGGGTAGATCTTGGCCAGGATGTCACTGACAATCATCGCTAGCACGGGCAGAAGCGTGAGGGATGACGACAGAAGTCTAAGATAAACTACTATAAGGACTTACATAGGGATGCCTCGTAACGGAAGCAGCTTGAGATATTGCTATGAATGGGTTGGTGTTGAGTACCATCATTCCCCAGAGCTTGCCAGATATCTTCATCTTCGTCCTACACGATGATAGATGAGGGGTACGTAGCGACTCAGGGTGGATGTATACGGACCTCGTTAATTTCAGGGAGCTCAACGTTCGAGTCCTGACGACCAATAGACATTGGCCGGCCTGGTGTGTTATATCAGCGAACCTTTAGTAGTGAACGACTCTTCGACGCCTACCCATGAAAGAACATATGTGCCTATTAAATTATTGAAGTCAATGTAGCTGCGCAATTTGTTCCGTATGAGTGACTCACGATTCAGCGATACAACATGCCCACCAAATCCTCTTTCTTATCTGGTTCTCGAGGGGAGAGAACATTTCGGAACCGTTGAGTCGCCAATTATCGCCCGCGCAATTTAGACCCAGATCCTCGGCCTGCAGAATTCAGAACCAGCATGGCACGGCTGAAACCATTTACACTCACCATTCGCACGGCCATCCCTAATGATGATAGCTATGAGGTAAGAGTCCTCTGCTTGCAGACAGACCAGGGACGTACCTATATATAACCAGGCATGTTCGGTGGATCCTATCACTCCATCTCAGTCTTGCCACATGTTTGAACTGCAGGAATTCATACCTATACCGATTTCGTGCATGCCCAAGAGCAGCAGTGCTTTGCAAGTTGTAAGCCGACTGACTTCGAAAACTTCTTCTATAAACGCAAGTCAGCGGGATCACTGACAGTAAATAGGCAGCGCACTGAGATCATTCAATGCTTCCTTCAGAAAGTCGCACATATTCGACTTTTCCTCTTCCCTCCTGATCCTCTCGGAGACAGCAAAGATGACGAGCAGCAATAACTTCGATATACGTGTATGATCTCCGAGGGAGCTGCGGCACAAAACTGTGAGTAGTAATCTGACGCATGAAGTGTATACATACGCTTTACTTCTCGCAGAGATGGCAATGAGATTTATGTCACTAGGCGGCTTGTAAAAATAACGGACATACCTCGCTTCGTACTCGTTTAGAAATGTTGCCTTATGAATGACAGGGAATGCGGGATGTATGTAGGTGAAATACAAGCTCAAGAGTCTTTGCTGTATCTCCGGGTCTGGCGTCCCCACGTCGAGCGCTTCTTCCATGGTCAGGGGAGCATAGCTTGCGTTCCACAGACGTACTAAAGGGAAATTCCTGAAGCCATACTGAGCACCACAACCTGCTTAAGGAGTACTGATCCTTACCATATGCCGCCTTCCCGCCCGTCGTCGGACCTTTCGTTCCTCCCCAACAGGTGAAGCCCGCTTGCCTTCCCGTGATAACGTATCTGTCGCCGTTGATCGTCAGCAAATCCTGCGAGGCTGATGCAGCCTCTTCTGGAAGACCAATTACTCACCTCTTGCCTTTCGTCGAGGGACAACTGGCCGAATGCTTCAGTACCCTCATCAGAGTCACTTGTGGCGGGCGTTTCATTCGTTGCTAGAGACAACTGATCAATTGCAAGACATGGTGCTTTGAACGTATACTCATACTGGACCCTGAATCCATCGTGTACATCCGGCTGAAATCTGGGCGGCCCTCGGGTCCATAGAAGCTGTCATCGAGCCGTCGCTTCTGCGCCGGAGGTCCACCCGACACCGGGCGGTTCTGAGGGTTATCATGCTGAGGCGCGATGGATGTGGACGCTCGTGGTTCATCGGCTGAGTACTTCGGTCGATTCGATGAGCCAAGGAGGTTAGCAAGGCGATCACGCCACTGCGATACTTCGTCCGGAGTCATTGCGCTTTCTGCATGGTGCTGTCAAAGAGAAGAAGGAAGTGGAAATGGGACGAGAATAACCTTGTACGAATGACACAAACTCCCGAGATACCCGTGATTGCCTGTTCGCTCGTGCTGGGCCATGGGGCTGCGGAACAGCTTGCTCGCCGTAGAATAAATCCTCCATAGTAGGGAAGGACGACTTGAGCGCTCTCCCTGTTGATCCCTGTAGGTGGCATACATATGATCACTTGAAAATCATATGGAAGTAGAAGAATATCCTACAAAAGGACCGATGTCGACTTTGTTGAGTACTTCATGGGCCAGTTCGTCTTGCCGAAGGGTTGATACAACACTCTGCGCCCGAGGGTCGGGAGATGCAAGGACAGCACCAAGGATGGATTCCGCGAGATACCATCGTTGTTCAAGGGCATGGATGTAGCCTTTAGGCGGCCCTCTTTTGTGTGTAGGTCCTAGATAGGTCCTATGAGCAGGGAATAGTGTCCATGGGGGCGTGTGGATCTACCTAGAAAAGTACAAGCTAGATATTGATAATTCGTCAGCCCATTGTCATCGGCTTGCGTAGCAAAGAAATTACCGATGCCAGCGGCGGCGCAGCTCTTGCAAGGGGCGCCGTCTTCTGGGCGCTCGCATTTGTTCTTAGTCTTCCGACAGTGGTCGCAAGCTTCCTAATCTTCAATAACACGCTCCATAATTCCTTAGAAAATGCCCAGCGTACCTCTGCTACTCCGTTTCTTCACGGCGGCGTCCATCGACACCTCCGCGATGAGTTCCGCTTCAGATTCACCAGGCGTCTGAGATTGCGAAGCAGAAGACATAGAGTGGATAGCGACCGAAGCGCAAGTTTACTACGAAGTTATCGGAACGCGGTGAGAGGACACGTTTCACGTGATGCGAGCGAGCGGGATAACCTTGTACAACGTTGCCCTAGATTACGAAACGCTTTCGGTGCGATCTATTGGACAAAGTATCGACACGTAGATGTCGAAGACCAATCTACGGAGCAGGATCAGAACTACAGATATATCCCGCAAGCGGATGAGGTTAGAAGTTAGATCGGTGAGCCACGGGGATCAGACTAACTAATCTCACACCTCGAATATCGGGGCTATAAATTTGGTTGAAAGACGAGCTGCATACCTACTGTAGGCCTGAGGCTGAAACGTTTTACAACCTACAATTCCAGGCGTTATGTAGCGGTCGATTCAATGGCTCAGATCAGGCAGTGTAGTCTGGACAACTTACGATCTCCGATCACGTGGGAGAGGCAGCGGAATAAGAGTCACCCCCGTCTAACACCAAATATGGTAGTGAGGAAGGAACGACTGCAGGAACCAGCGTCGGGGGAAACCTCAGTACTGGCGGCACTCAACTTCCCGGCACAGACAAGTCCTACTCTCTTTGCTCGAATCTACACGGATGGGCAATCATGACGACGCGGACAAACGACGACGACGGGGCTTACATCTGCATATATGAGCAAGGCTCGCGCTACAACAGGATTGACGAGAGCATGATAACGTCCTCACGCGGGCTGCCGTCTGTCTGCCGCAATACTGCAGCCGTCAAAGGGGGATCTGAGAATCTCCACCCATCGTCTATCGGCCAGAGTGCAATTCGAGATTTTCGGAACCGCAGACATCGAGATTACCCGGAAGCAAGTCGTCGTTGGTCTGACTCAGGCTGTACATCGCGTCGGGGTTGTCCCAGGTCCCTAGCGGCTTTCTTAAAGACCGACCATCTCAGGTGCCAGGTTCTCTTCCACATAAAGTCAAGCGGAAAGGGAGATCGTGGTTCCCAGGTCGAACAAGTTCCATGTCATGCAATGGAGTTCGAGAACATACACGACCAGTACTCTGGCGAAGCGCGGGACAAAGGATGCACTATGTTGTGACGATAAGGTACACGGTATCCTGACTCATACAGGGGATCTTTGAAGACCCACCGCATTAACTGAGCCGCAGCCTTCCAATAGTTCATCCCCCGTTTCCAAATTTCCAACGAGTGATCCTACTCCCGGCACGCTCCCATCCGTAACTGGTTGGGCCAGTAGAAGGGGGTCGACTTGAGGAGCCCCGCTCCAGCAGGGAGCCCAAGTACCAGGTGAGAGTACCCCCGCTATGAATCTGGTGACCAATGCCCAAGTTTCTGTAGAACGTCCCCGTGGCTGGTATCTTGAATCCGAAGGTACGCGCAAGCAGTTGAGCAACGTAGCCGCAGATTTCGAAGGAATGAGCCTTGTTGAAGGGCGTATAGCAATCCCAAGCGCTGTTCGCAAGATCGGGGAAGATACTTGTGGGTCCCGCGGCCTTGGTTAGGCCCGAGACTACTCCAGTGCTTGTCAAGAGAGGCTTCTCGCTGAGTCAGGCATCCAGGACGAGCGAAGCTGCACCGTTGGGTACGTGTTCGGGATTGCAAGAACCAGGGAAGATTTCGTCGAACCGCACTCCGTAAATAGGGGGACAGGGGGGATTTACTCGAGGGTGCCGGCGGTTACTGGAAGATACTAGAACCATTGTGATCAGTCGTCCCCACATCCATGGTTATTAAGGTTCAGTGTTCTCGGTCCATCTTTGTTTCGATATCGCTGTATGACATCACAAACCGGTACTCGCTGCACGTACAATACGTTTGAATATTTGCTTGTACAGTAACTGCAGTTGGAGCGAATACGGCGGCGCGCCGGTTTAGCCCTCTTTCTCGGAAATCCACGGAGGTGTGCTATTAACGTACCTTACGTAACCAAGTGCGAGAAGACGTTCAGCCACATTTGCCACAGCCGCGGGCAGTAACCCACTCCCGACCAGCAACCATGGGTTTATTGCTCTCGCTCCCGTTAACTGGGGTCCTTGGTTCAGTGGCGACATCATGCATAGCTGGGCTTGCATTCTGCTTTACTTCGACGGCAGGTGCGTCGTCAACACGCTTCCTGGGATGACAGCGGAAGCTGAAAGGAGAGCGCAGCGTCGATGTTCTGCAAGTCATGCAATTGTAACTCGTCGATTGCGACTCGTATTGGCTTCGCTGTATGTGCACTTGTATTTTTACTGCTGGCTTGTGTTGAGTCGCTCTCCGGAAAGATCATATTCTGTCTGAACTCCATGCTGGCGTGGTTAATGAAGACCCCTTTCGCCATCCACCTGATTGAGAAATGGAGTTACGACTATATCAAGATGGAATGTGAGAAAGACAGGTGCTACGGTGTTCTCGCAGTACGTAGACGTGCACTCCATTTCCGGCTTCCCATCGACCTGGTCATCTTCAGGTTCATAGGTTTTGCTTCGCACTCTCGCTATTCCATGGCATCCTATCTGTGGCTTTGGTGGGCGTGAAGGATACACGGGATAAGAGGGCAGCTATACAGAACGGGTGCGTACTCAGCATCACTGATAAACTCGCTGCTGACACCATATAGCTGGTGGGGTCCCAAAGTCCTACTCTGGCTCGTGCTCGTTGTGATCTCGTTCTTCATTCCCAATGGGTTCTTCATCGTCTGGGGCAACTATGTCTCTATGATAGGTGCTACGATCTTTATCCTGCTCGGTCTAGTCCTGCTTGTCGATTTCGCCCACTCGTGGTCCGAGACTTGCTTAGAAAACTGGGAGAACTCTGATTCAAGCCTCTGGCAATGGATCTTAATCGGGTCCAGTTTCGGGATGTACGCAGCTACCATCACCCTGACGGCGCTCCTCTTTACTTTCTTTGCCGGGCCGGGCTGCACTTTGAACAGATTCTTCATCGCGTTCAACCTGGCTCTCTCCATAATCATCACCATCTTGTCTATACATCCCATCATTCAAGAGCATAATCCACGTTCTGGGCTAGCGCAATCCAGCATGGTTGCTGCGTACTGCACTTACCTTATCATGTCCGCGGTTGGAAATCATCAGCACGAATCGTGCAATCCATTGCGCAAGGGAACTGCTGCAGGCGCACAAACGACGACGGTCGTTCTGGGTGCTATATTCACCTTCGTCGCGATCGCCTATTCTACCAGCCGTGCTGCTACACAGAGCCGAGCGCTCGTGGGTAAAAATAAGCGGGCGATACAGCTTCCGATCGACGGTGATCTGGAAGGGCACTCCGAACTGGGTGTTGTAAGCACTCAGCCTGGTCGGACGGAATCCCCAAGGTACCAGGCTTTGTTAGCTGCGGTCGAGGCTGGGTAGGTGGGTGTCATCGAAAATGTTAGACATTGCTGATAGGCTATAGTGCTATCCCTGCCTCCGCTTTGGATGAAGAGGAAGTGGAGGAGGAAGTGGAGGAAGTGGTTGGGGATACCAGGGATGATGAGCGCTCAGGTACCCGCTATAACGTACGTACCTTCCCTTCATCTTTGCATCTTTGAGGCCTGAACTGTGCCCCGCAGTACTCCTGGTTCCATATCATATTCGCGATTGGATCGATGTATGTGGCGATGCTTCTGACCGACTGGTACGCCTCACGAGTGGACATCGTAAATTGCGCGGGGTTCACTAATTGGTTTGGCTCCTTGATAGGAATGTCGTGAAGAACATCGGTCCGTCGAATCCCGATCAGGACGTGTACATTGGGCGGTCGGAAGTTGCCATGTGGATGAGAGTTGTTTCGAGTTGGGTCTGCATGCTGCTGTACATATGGAGTCTGGTGGCGCCCGTCTTAATGCCTGACCGGTGAGTCCTTTCCTCCGTTTCCGTGGGAATGACAGGCTCAATACCCACCAGGTTCGGAGATGTCTGAGGATGATGTGGACCTTTAGTGATCTATGTATAATAGTGTGGATATAGCCAGCTACATAAACTAGGTTGTACGGATTGAAATTTCGAGTCTATATCCGGAGAATGACACGGCAGATCTCTTCCTCGTGTCAGCAATGCATCCACAGGACCGGACAGCCATGAGCGATAGTACCCGCCCGTCTATCCCATCCCTCGTACGTACTTGATAGGGTATCGGCGAAGCTTGACACCCACCGCTACTGCGCTTAGTGCATTCCTGAGTCGGTGTATAGCTCTGCGCAGCTCAGGGATCATGATTTATCTGTAGACGACATGCTGTGGCATCTGAAACACCATTCACATAAGTCTTAGAAGCGTTAGGACTGCACAATCAAGACGCTATGGAATACCACGACTCGGATGCCCACGAAGGCGAATCGATGCCTAAGAAAGTGAAAAGAGCAAAACCTGCTCGGGCTTGCGATGCATGCAGACGCAGAAGAAGTATGTGGACAACTCCATTCGCTTTGATGTCATCATGATAACAACAAAGTGTAGTTCGTTGTAGGTGTCATTTTCCATGCTGCCTACGCTTTATCCAATTACCTGTCCGGTTTAAGGCGATGGCACTCAAGGTTCCGATGTGCCATGTTCGAATTGCGTGACCTTTCGAAGTGAATGTACCTATGACGAACCTCCCAAGGTGAGTGTCCCGCTATCCTCACGCCATGAAATTCATGGTGAATGTCCCAGTAGAAACATGGACCGCCAAAAGGGTCAGATACCGTATATGACAGTATAACACGCCGTATTAACAGACAATCATTGGCAGTTACACGAAGATTCTGGAAGACCGAGTTTCTCTACTCGAAAATATGCTCCGGAATGTCTGTATTCGCGTCAGTACTTTGGGGGACAAACCTGATAACGAAGTCTACGTCTAGGTAGGAGTCGACGTAGAGAAAGAATTAGGTGGACCCTTGGACAAAGAGAGTATTCGTCAAGGTGTCCTCCCAGAGCGCCCCCGCGCTTCCCGCACAGGTCTCTATGACAGCCCAACTCTGGCAACGGACAGCGATAGTGCTGCTGGATCCCCATCGCAAGCGAATGCGGTCGGCACTACAGATGCAAGCGAAGACGAGGACATACTGTATCCGGTGATTGACAAATTCGAAGAGCTCTCCTTGAATCCCATGCAAGAGCGTTTCCTGGGGAAGTCGAGTGGCTATGGACTTATCAAGGCAGCGCTCACTATGAAGGGTTACAATGAACAGGAGGTAGACGACCCGGCGAAGGGACCTGATCCCTGGAACCGTCCTCGATTCTGGACTATGCAGCCCGTGAGTTTGAGTATATCAGCCTGATAACTAAGCTTAGCCTCAGTCCTTAGTGGGAACTTGGGGTCGAGAAGCGACCTGACTATCAATTCCCAGAACCAGACCTAATGGCCGCCCTTCTCAAACTCCACTATGATAAGGTTCATAGTCTGTCTCCTGTGTTGCATTGGCCGACCTTCGAGCGCGGTGTCCGCGAAGGCCTCCATCTCAGAGACTATAGGTTCGGCGCCGTACTCATGATGGTCTGTGCCACGGCAGCCCGTTACTCGGATGATCCCCGGGTGATGCTCGAAGGTCATGACAGTCCCGCTTCAGCGGGCTGGAAGTGGTTTCATCAGGTCCAGGATGCTCGGAAGTCCATGCTCGCTCCGACAACATTGTATGACCTGCAGCTATATAGCGTAAGTATTCCTCCCATTGACATGATGCGACTATGTTCAGTCATCATTCTAGCTTTTAGGAACATTCCTTATCGGATCATCGGCTCCTCATGCGGCTTGGATTGCCATTGGGCATGGGATACGTATGGCGCAGGATGTCGGAGCTCACAGAAGAAAATTCTACGGTGACCGATACACAGTCAAATCTGAATTATGGAAAAGAGCGTTCTGGTAAGCAGGATGTGTCTTGAGTTTCTGCTGCCTGATCAAATGCTCGTCACTGGCAGGGCCTTGATACTTCACGACAGAGGTCTCAGTGCCGCCCTCGGACGACCGTATACGTTATCCCCGAAAGAGTGAGTCCATTACGCTCTATTGGCTCAGACTTGTGCTCACATTACGTTGAGGATCGACGTGGAGCTACCGGTTGAGTGCGACGACGAGTACTGGATAACTTCCAACCCGGATGACGCTTTCAAGCAGCCAGCTGGGAAACCTACCAGAATGACATTCTTTATTCACATGATCAAGATGAACGACGTGCTTGGCGATACATTACGCGTCTTTGTGAGCAAGTGTATGTATCCATCGGAGTCACATTGTCTGACGAAACCTTAGTACGAAGATCTACCTACGGCAAAACCGTCTACACCCGAACAAGATCAGCAGATGATAGCGGAGCTGGACTCTGCTCTTAACAATTGGTTTGATGGTATACCGCCCCACTGTAAGTCGTTGGACATGCTTTGGCTTGTAGGAGACTGAGCATAGTCCCAGTGAGATGGATGCCTCATGACGGCGATCCCGTCACGTTCAGACAATCGGCCATGCTCCATGTCGGATTCTACCGAAACCAAATACTTATACACCGTCCTTTGATATCGTCAGCACCGAAACCGTCTCTTCTGTCAGCGTCGTGTATGGCGATCTGCAGTAATGCAGCGCGTTGTCTCATTAACGTGGCGGACGTCATCAAGAAGCATGGTGATTTTATGCCAGCGTCATCATCATCAACGTTCACCGCCTGCGTAATCCTTGTGCTTCAAATTCTTGGACTCAAGCAATCCGGCACTCTCATGGACCCCGAGAAAGCGATGTCGGACGTACGCAAAGGCTTGGATGTCTTAGAGAGTATGGAGGATAGGTGAGCAATTGTATCACATGCATCTGTCCCATATGGACTAAGTCTGCTTCAAGGTGGGCTGTAGCTGGGGCATGCAGGTAATTATTCGCATTGCCCGAGGGCAGGCCCTTCACTCACAATATTACAGTGACATCGTGAGGGGGCTTGCGAACATGGGCAAGCTGCCTCTGCCACCTCAACGAGCGGCTTCCAAGCGCAGGAGGGACACTGGTTCATCAGTCATGCCAGGTGGACTTCCTCTTCCTACCACGGCGGAACATTTACCTCGCCCACCCGACGCCCGAGTTTCTCCCCATTTTTGTACGTCTAACCTTTCCAGATCACTTCCAAAAATTTCCCGACATTTTCTCAATCGCATATCCAGACGGAGATTCGGGCCTTAGGCAACCAGTCTACCATCATTCGGCTCCCAATCCGGGCCCAGACGATGCAGAGCCCCAAGTGGCAGGCCCGTCGCGATTATCGGCACCAGTCATTTCTGGCGTACCATCCAGCAATATCTCATGGTCAGGTCCTGATTTTCCTGTCGAAGTGGGGCCCGGCTTAGATATCGATTTGCCTGCTTCCGGTATCCCGGGCCTTGCTTCAACAGACGAGAACTCTATATCAGCATATCTCCCGTCGCGCCTCTCTGCGACTTCCTCCTCCGATCAGATGAATGAACACTCCGTGCTAGACCATTTCATGTCCAGCATGGCCGATCCTAACCTCAACGCCGATTTCTACCCCACAGGTTGGCCTCAGACAACCTCTATGGACGTGTCGTGGAATAGACCGCCTACAGATACGGCTGACGTCGCGGGTAATATTGTCCCTTCGTGGACAGACATGCCAATTGAAATGACGTGCGTACTTTCATTTGTTGTTCGTGTGGTCAGACACGTTTATTCCTGCCTTCAGTCAGTGGGAAGCCTACTTCCAGAATCTGCATGATTTCGGAGTGTAAGTCGCCCGGAGATCAAGAGGAGAGGGTTAAGATTATGAAGCTGAAGTCCACAATACTGATACTCGCAACGGAGCCGAGTAGGACATACACCATTTCTTTCACTGGTTGATATCATCCGTTGTCACGGCTGTGAGGCGCATGTAAACTTGTAAAGGGGTGAATTATATGCGAAGGTGTATCAGTTATGTCAAACAATGCATATGTTACTATCAACGCTCGCCGTAAGCCAATTTTGGTGGATGGGCCAATCGATATCGCTGCACAGACCATTGATATTGCGCAGCCACCAAGGGCTAGCGCTTGTACAATACCGATACTATGTTTGGTTCGGCGACATCATCCGTCGAAGCTTGAGCTTAAGCTTCAGGTAAGTAGCGTGGATCTCTGCCTTTCTTAGTCGTGTAGACTTGGGCTGCCATCAGCACAGCGTTGCCACCGAATTTGGCATGGAGGCAGTCAACAATGGGAATCCGAAGGATGCTTCCGTCGCTTCCATTAGCGGGACCAGTACCAGCGGTGGCAAGCCACCGAAGCCTCGCAGACACCGAGCCTGCGATACATGTAGGCGCAAACGAAGTACGCTGCTTCCATCCCGTGTATGAATCCACGTTCTGATCGCAAGTTTAGTTCGCTGTACGTTATCCAAGTTGAGATCGCAACGCTGTTATTCCGAGATTGATGTCGACGTTCTCTCGCCGATGGCTTGACTGAAACATAGGTGATGGCTCTGAAGAGCTAGGCACGCCTTGTCGGAACTGTATCAGTTTTAGGACGGAGTGCACCTACAATGATACCGCGAAGGTGAGGTGCCTCAGTACCACGAATCGAGTTCGGACTAAAAGACATTGTGCAGAAATCAGGCCCCAATAAAGGGTTGGCTGTTCCGAACCCCTAGTTTAGCACGACTAACCCGTGTATGTGCATAGTTATATCCGAGCCTTAGAAGCTCGCATAGCAAAACTAGAACGTATGCTGCGAGAGGTGGGCGATATCGTCCAAGGTGCAGTAATACTCACTGACGTGGCCTTAGGACGGTCGTGAGATACCGAACGAAGATGTAGACCTACTCGAGTGGCAAAGCCGCTCGTCGAGCAAAACAGGGCCAGGTCATGTTACGCCTGGACCTAGTCAGGCTCGGGATGCTACATATCCCGAGTCCATTGCGGATACGGGAACCTCGGACTACGATGCTACATCAGATGAAGAATTCATACAGTCAGAATTGGTAGAAAAGCTTCAAGACCTTTCTCTCAACCCTGTTCATCGGGAACTGCTGGGAAAATCTAGCAACATGCAATTAGTCAAGCGCGCACTCTCCATGAAGGCCTCCGACGCCGACGTTCTCGCCTCATCCTTCACCACGTTTCGGCGGGAGGAATTCTGGACCGCGCAACCTGTACCTGTCCCAGTATTTTGTTTCGGGCTAACACTGACTCTTATGCGATAGTGGGAAATAATCTTACATGACCAAGAACCGCCAGCATATGTTTTTCCGGAGCCGGACTTGCTATGGACCTTGGTCGCAGTGTACTTCGAAAGAGTCAATTGCCTGGCGCCCATTCTTCATAGGCCTACCTTCGAAGCAGGTGTCCGGGAAGGACGCCATTTGCGAGACAGGCCATTTGCTTCTGTAATGTTGATGGTTTGTGCTGTCGCATCTCGCCAGACGGATGATACACGGGTGCTTCTTGAAGGGTCAAATACCTTCAGATCCGCCGGGTGGAAGTGGTTCAACCAGGTCCAGATGATTAATAAGTCAATCCTAGCTTGTCCGACATTATATGATCTACAGCTGCGCTGTGTTCGTCCTCGTCCTCTCGTCTATCGGACCCTAGCTTACAATAACCCATGAAGCTGTATGGGCTATATCTGCCTGGCTCGTCTGTCCCTCAGGCGGCGTGGAGTGCTGTTGGCCAGGGCCTGCAAATGGCTCAAGATGTTGGTGCTCATCAAAAGAGGTTCTATGGTAACCGAGTAACCCTGCTAGCAGAGCTGTGGAAACGCGCTTTCTGGCACGTATTGATTATCGCATTGTATCGGTCCTGTCTTTCTCACAACTCTGATTCTTAGGGTGCTTGTTAGTCTTGACCGAGGAATAGGAGGCGCCCTTGGCAGACTATACAGTCTTCGTGATGACGAGTAAGTAGGTACAGATATGTACCAACCGCCATCTAATTTCTGAGATTCCAACGCCACAGAATAGAGATCGACTACCCGTTGGAGTGCGACGATGATACCTGGGCTGACATAGAAATCGCCACGCCTCCGGTACAAGCGCGTGCACGACCTTCGACGGTAACTTACTTCAATATGATACTGGGGCTTGGAAAGATATATGCGGAATCGGTCTCCCTGCTGGTCTGTCCGCGCTCATAGTATCTTCGCTTCGCTCACGAGGTTTCAGTATCCAAAGGGCTCAGTCGTGCAGCACCGAGGGCTAGATATTCCAGTGATCATGGCGAAGATAGACTCTGCTATGAATGGCTGGTTCAACGACATGCCATCCCATTGTGAGTATATTTTGGAAACCATTTACCGGGTTCTATACTAAGACATTGTAGTACGATGGACGGGAGACCCTCGGGATCCGCTAATCTTCAGGCAGTCTGCATTACTAAATGTCGCATATTATCGAGATCAGCTTCTGATCCATCGTCCCTTCATATCTTTCGATTCCTCGCCCTCTGCATTTGCATTATCTTGCACAACCATCTGCATCAGCGCTGCACGGAGTATCATCAACATCGCCGACACTTACCGACGGAAGGCGGGCTGCGTGATACCGGAAGGACTGGCCATTGTCTTCCCTGGGTGTATGGTTTTGCTCCTTCGACTCGCGGCACAAAATCAGTCCGGAAGAGGACTGGATAACGAGTCCATATTGGAGATTCAGAAGGGCCTCTGCGTCTTGAGGATCGTGGAAGAGAGGTATAGCTTATTTCACTGCTTTCATAACCGTATACAACTGTTTCCAGATGGGCTTTTGCAGGGATTCTAGTGTAAGACGTCTCTCAGGCACTGACGGTAGAAACGATCTGACATACGAACACTTTACAGTGACATGATCATGGGTTTGGCCGCAATCGATAATATTCCTCTCTCGATCCTGACGTCCGGCCCATCTCCAGGGTGGGACGGAGATGCACCTGCCGAGGAGCAGGAGGCAAGTTCCACCCCGGGCGTGATACCGCAACACAGTGGATCAGCCTCTTCTTCCTCCGGAGTGAATTCAGGTGCATATGGAGCTCAGCCACCGAGTCTGCAAGAAAGGGGTACACGGCTCGACTCCAACTACACGGGGTACACACACGCAGTTGATGTTGCAAGTCTGGCATCGGCACCATCAAGCAGCGCAACTCCAACTACCAACGTTCCCTACCCGAACGTGGGCCATATAGCAGATCCCTACCACTTAGGTGTCCTGCATCCGTCGTACCGGGGTGAAGTAGATCCAAGTGATCACGCATATACTTCGTCATTCTCAACAGCGCATGTAAGGTGTTTCAATACTGCCCTGGATCTAACTACTATCTGACAGGTATTTGGCCTCTGTCGTCACGCAGGTCCTAGGCATTGAGCGACATATGCAATCCATATCAGCTATGCATAGCATGGGCCCGGGGGCCTCGGACCAAGGTGCTCATCCGCCTGGTTTATGGCAAACTTATGCCAACACGCAGTTCGCTGCGCCTACCGACGCATCAGGCATGACTGACAATGCTCTCGAGATGCTGTCAGGTATGCCGCCGGCCCTGGGGTACGTTAATCGGTTTGGGCTCAGATGCATTGAGTGTCTGAATGAACCATAAATTACCACGCCAGCTGTGATGACTGGACCGGTTACATGTGGAATACTATCCCCGGATTCACGCAACCGCTAACATCAGATACTGACAGCCGCTTGCAGATCGATAGACCATCAATTCAGAAAACCACGTATAGTCGGAGTGGGTCGGAGGTGGGTTCCAGGGACGTCGGAAGAAGGTAGAGAAGTCCAG
>NW_006920418.1:1546110-1604275 GCF_000344685.1 Gloeophyllum trabeum ATCC 11539 | reverse complement strand
AGGGATTCTAGTGTAAGACGTCTCTCAGGCACTGACGGTAGAAACGATCTGACATACGAACACTTTACAGTGACATGATCATGGGTTTGGCCGCAATCGATAATATTCCTCTCTCGATCCTGACGTCCGGCCCATCTCCAGGGTGGGACGGAGATGCACCTGCCGAGGAGCAGGAGGCAAGTTCCACCCCGGGCGTGATACCGCAACACAGTGGATCAGCCTCTTCTTCCTCCGGAGTGAATTCAGGTGCATATGGAGCTCAGCCACCGAGTCTGCAAGAAAGGGGTACACGGCTCGACTCCAACTACACGGGGTACACACACGCAGTTGATGTTGCAAGTCTGGCATCGGCACCATCAAGCAGCGCAACTCCAACTACCAACGTTCCCTACCCGAACGTGGGCCATATAGCAGATCCCTACCACTTAGGTGTCCTGCATCCGTCGTACCGGGGTGAAGTAGATCCAAGTGATCACGCATATACTTCGTCATTCTCAACAGCGCATGTAAGGTGTTTCAATACTGCCCTGGATCTAACTACTATCTGACAGGTATTTGGCCTCTGTCGTCACGCAGGTCCTAGGCATTGAGCGACATATGCAATCCATATCAGCTATGCATAGCATGGGCCCGGGGGCCTCGGACCAAGGTGCTCATCCGCCTGGTTTATGGCAAACTTATGCCAACACGCAGTTCGCTGCGCCTACCGACGCATCAGGCATGACTGACAATGCTCTCGAGATGCTGTCAGGTATGCCGCCGGCCCTGGGGTACGTTAATCGGTTTGGGCTCAGATGCATTGAGTGTCTGAATGAACCATAAATTACCACGCCAGCTGTGATGACTGGACCGGTTACATGTGGAATACTATCCCCGGATTCACGCAACCGCTAACATCAGATACTGACAGCCGCTTGCAGATCGATAGACCATCAATTCAGAAAACCACGTATAGTCGGAGTGGGTCGGAGTGGGTGCCAGGGACGTCGGAAGAAGGTAGAGAAGTCCAGATGGTCCGATTTCTGTCTCTCGGGGACTTGAAATTGCTTGTCCGACGTGGTCCGACTGTAAATGATTTTCAGAAAGCGGGCCCATCGATCTGCAAATGGCTGGAAGGGAGCATCTGATGGCATGATCGGCAGCCTGAGTGTTTCACTTATGTACATCCCAAATGTACGTATCTCGTGGAAGCTTTGAGTCAAGTTCACGAAACCTTCGCTAGCGTCACAATCCTCATCGCCGGCACATTTCCCAAACCAACAACATTGGCGAGGATTGCCCTGCAGTACTGCAGGCGGTGATAGGAGGAAGCGCAGGACATCTCTTCGACAGGATGCAGTATGCTTTTCAAGACTGGAGGAATACACCGTCTCGTATTCTGAAGGTGCACCATGTTCGGGATTGCTGCCAAATTAACTCGATGAGAATCGCGTATAACAGACCGTGCTTGACATACGGTTTTTCTTGATCTCAAGACCTCCGCGATGTATGTCGTGGATCCCTCTTGAGCGACCTGGTGATCCGCGTCATACTTCGCTAGCCAGAGGCAAGCATCCGTGAGGAATGCGAACGTTGGTCCCAGTGCAGGCTTTCTGGTATTCGATGCAAAAGCCGATTGTGCATTATACGGCAACGCGTAGCTGGTGTCGTTGATTATCTGGTAGAAGAGATGACAGGATCTAGCTGTCCCAATGCTTCGCCGTTCGGAAATACGTACAAATATTGCAAGGGAGAACGTCCGCGCCATAGAACGGAGTTGTCGCATAAACGTTGTCATGATTGCATGCCCTTTTAGACAAGTTGAATGCCGCAAGGTAAGGATGGTATTTGGATTACCTTGAGAAGAGGTAGCATTCAGACGGCAAGACAGAAGCTTTGACAATGTGTCGATCACGACGCAACGAATTACAGGACCACCTTTCGCGGGGTGCTATACAGCAGTAAGTTACACGTTAAGCATACGTTAAAGATCCTGAGTTCGACGAACAGAGAGTGACTGGCGTAGAGCGTCCAGGATATTATCCGCTTCTTCGGCATCCGCAGGCATGGCAATGTGCAGTCTGTCCAGGGCTGTACCGGAGGCCTTAATGGACGGCCGCTGAGTGAAATGAGAACGTTTCAAGAAATTGGTACAACCTCTCCTTCCGCCGCCGCCAACCATCGCACCGCTCTGTCGATTTGGAAGTCACCGGTCGTATCCAGCCATAGGACACTTGAGTCGGAGACCTCGGATAGATGTTTGCAAACTAGATGCAGAGCAAGAGCCTTCATGTCCTTCAATACCTTCTGGGGGGTGGTTTCGTGGGACGCTCTTACCGATTTACCGGAGCCCTTCACTCCGGATATTTCTATAACTCGTGAACCACCGAAGCCGTCTAACAACACGTCCAGAGCATGCACACCGCTGCGAAATCGAGGATCCTTTGTCGCTGAGAGACTGGCCCGCCTATAGCATTCAACGCCGGTCGAAACTGGAGCAGACGCACTCTCAGCAAGTTGGGCTGTGTAAGTTTCAAGTATATCTCGGGAAACAACACCCGAAGAAAGCTTCGCCTGCAGGTCCTCGACTGATCCGGGAAATAGCAAGTCCATATCCGTGCGGATGCCACATTCTTGCAAGGCCTCAACGAAGTCCGTCGGCAGAGGAGGTACTAAGTCTTGCAGGTCCATAGCCAGTGAAGAACCTCAGGCTTCAATAGTTTCGTAAGTATAGCACGAGAGATCAACAGGAAGGTTGTGCGTCGGACGAAGACATGTTTGCGTGCTTTGTATATGCGGTCGAAGCCGCAGGCAGTTTGTTGACTGTGAGAGACAGCGCCACAGGACGAGACGCGAATCTCTAGATCTCGGCTTTACAGGGTGGTTGTGAGTGACAAACGGGCATAGCTTGTGAACGTACTCGAATGAAACACGACGACTGCGGAATCCGCTTTTTGTGCTCGACCCGGACATCGTTGCCTTGAGCTGCTGAACGGTACATCGTTTAGGAATGCCCGCCTCGACCTCCAGCACGCAGTCCAAGCCTGAGAAGAGCGAGGAACCGAAACCAAAGAGAGCAAAAGTGTCGAGCAAACCAGTTGCTCGTGCTTGTGATACGTGCAGGCGCAAGCGAAGTACGTGGTCGCGTGAAATGGGTGGAAAGACATACTGATGAGAGGCACTAGTCCGTTGTAGGTGTCAAGAGATATTCTTCATTAGACAGGAAGCTTACGCCCAGGGTGACTTTAAACCCATTTCTATCTGAGGCGACGGCGAGGAAGGATCTGGGATTCCTTGTCCTAACTGCGTAGTCTTCAAAACGGAATGCACATATAACGTGCCTTTAAAGGTCAGGCTGATGTCCGAATGGTCGCCTTTCGCAAATGTAGCGTTCACTCATACCTCATACGCAGAAACATGGCCCACCGAAAGGGTAAGCTCTCGAGCGTATATCGCCTATTGGCACTTACAACTGCCACACAAGTTACGTGAGACTCCTTGAAGCACGTATCGCCAAGCTAGAAAGTCTACTACGCGAGGTCAGTATTACAGAGTAAGGGTTGACAGGATCTTCATCGTATGCACTGCGCAGGACGGACATGTTATCACAGAAGAGGTAGGAGAGCCTCTCGACAAAGATCGCATACGCAACGGGAATTTCCCTGGAAAGGATGACTCTGAAGCACGTCGCCCGAAGCGCTTTTCGAGTGGCTCTAGCTCCGGCAGCGCTGAACCTGGTCCTTCCTACGAGAGTCGCTCCAAGAATGCCGAGGATGATCCCGAAAATGTCTCAAGCGATGATGAGCACTTTATCGCCACTACCCTAGGTCCCGCCGTCGCCGGTCTCTCTCTGGACCCTCCCCATCGCAGGTACCTGGGTAAATCAAGCGGGTTCTCCATGATTAAATCCGCAATCATGCTTAAGGCAGAGAATACCGGGACTCGCCCCACATGTGCATTTCGGTCATTCCGTGAAGAGTTCTGGCGTCCTCAGCTGGTACCGTTGTCACCCAAGTCGCTTTATGATGGATTCTGACCCGGATGCATATAGTGGGAATTGCCGGCGCACGAAATTATACTTCCAAGTTACAAATATCCAGATGTTGATCTTATGGAGTCCTTGATCCGCATTTATTTTGATCAGCTGCACTATTTGGCGCCGTGCCTGCACCAACAGACTTTTGAGCGAAAATTCCGGGACGGCCTCCACTTGTCAGATCGAAAGTTCGCGGATATTGTTCTCATGGTCTGCGCGGTGGCATCTCGATATTCGGACGACGAGCGTGTATACACCACAGCCTCTGATTCTTCATATTCACCCCAATCTGCAGGGTGGAAATGGTTCACTCAAGTTCAGGCAGCCCCACGATCCCTTGTTGCACCGACCACTTTGGAGGATTTACAGCTATACAATGTTGGTGTGATCCTCAGTCTGTCTGACGATTTCCCTGGGATTGAATTTAGTTGTTGTTCAGTTGCTGTTCATATTCGTGACAGGCGGTCAAGCTCCTCAGGTTGGCTGGGTGATAGTCGGGCATGCCCTACGATTGGCTCAGGACATAGGAGCCCACAAGCGCAAGTTCCACGAGGACCAACGGAAACTGGACTCAGAGTTGTGGAAAAGGGCATTTTGGTCAGCGGGAACTCTCATCTTGAACGTTTCGTCCAATTCCTAATCCGCTGTAGGTGCCTAATCGCTCATGATCGTCACATGAGTGCCGCCATTGGACGACCTTGCTCCATTGACGCTGAAGAGTGGGTGTACTTCATCTCGCACATGAAACCCGACTCATCGCCTGTTTAGAATAGAGGTCGATTTTCCAGCGGAGTGCGATGACGAATATTTGGAGCACCCTGATTCCGATGGGAAGTTCAAGCAAGACTCCGAAAGGCCGTCCAAGATGGTATACTTTACCCACTGTCTGAAGATGAGTCTGCACACGGGGAATGCACTGCGAGCTATAGTATGTGAGCCATCCCAAGGAAAGATGCAGTGTTGACGAAGTTGGGTAGTACACCAACCGCCGATACCAAGCTCTCATGGGGCGCAACCAGCAAGGTTGGGAACAGCGCATCCTTGCCGAAATGGACTCTGCGTCCAATCAGTGGTTCGACACGATTCCGGCCCACCGTGAGTCCATCCTCATCCAGGGCCAAACACTACCTGACGAATGCCAGTGAGATGGGTGCCCACCTGTGGCGATCCCACCTTCTTCAAGCAATCTGCGTTCCTATATATTAATTACTATCAGAACCAAATCCTGGTACACCGCCCCTTCATGGCTTCAAAGAATTCGGCGCTGTCGTTGTCATGCCTGGCCATATGCACTAACGCTGCTCGCTGCATTCTGAACGTCGCTGACGCACTTAGACAGCGGAGGGAGAGCTACCCTGGCACGATCGTACCTACGTTTACTGCTACGATGTTCCTGTTACTGCAAGCCTGGGGAGGTAAGAGATTAGGGATAAGTGCAGACCCTGAGAGTGCGATGGCAGATGTACACAGAGGTCTCCGTGTGCTTAAACACCTTGAGGACCGGTAAGTATTCATAGCTATGCACTTGCCCTCATGACTAAACTATTATGGTCTCGAAGCTGGACCGTCGCTGGAGCATTATGGTAACTCCTAATGTCGTCGTAGGTTTCGTGCTCTCACCTTCTATAGGGACATCATCTGGGAACTAGCGTCCATTACTGAGCTGCCTCTTCCCGTGCCCCAGAAAAACTGCAGGAGTTTCAAACGTCCGAGGCGCGGTAGCAATCTACCGACCAACACTGCGCCGCCACCACTGCCAGCGGAAAAAGTGGCGGCGGGTGCTTCTCGAAGTTCAAGCACCCATATTCATGCTGACCCTGAAGCCACTCAATCAGGCTCTTCGGTTTCTCAATCCCAGAGCCCGGCGCCCGCGGTTTACCGAGCTATGGACTTGCCTTTGACTTCCGATGGCCAGAGTGCCGTGATGAGTGACTTCGTGCAAGGAGGAAACGCCCCGGATGACATCCGGTACAAAACATCTTCAGAGGACTTCCGGGAGAGCTCCTTCACGTCAGCTACGGGCCTTTCTTCGAGCCAAGAATATAATATGTTTGGTCTGTGGATGGGTCAGGCAAATGGGATAGAGCATCATGCTCCTTCTAGCTCCATGCCTTCGGGTTCCGCTAGTACGTTCCAAGGGGACCCATCCGGTAATGCATCCCTCTTCTCTGGCTTTGCGACGACCATGACAGAGCATGGTGCGGTGGACTCTCTTTCGAGCTCCTCTACTTCTACGTCCATTCCTTCGGGCTTTGGACAGCCGTACATCAACGCAGAGCAGAACGGCTTCGATTCGCAGGAATGGCAAAACCCCTCGGTTTCTGCTTCTATCCCCCGTCCTGCGGGCGGTGCCAATGGTTTTGATCAAGACGCTTTGACTTTGCTATCGAATTATCCGACTGGCTTTGAGTGAGTGGATGACGACTTCACTCTGGCCATCCAGGACCTAATGTATACCGATTCAGCTTCGATGATTGGGATGTCTACATTGACAGTATGGACACCTTGATGCAATGCTCAAGCTCACTGAGCAATGCGGGCGGCGGTGCCTAAAGCTGCATCATACTAGCCCTCGACTTTCGACTGGCTACTCTCGCCCACCTTAGGCAAGTACATATTGTGTATACGAATGGAATATGCATTACTTTCTGCTTCCAGAACATGTCCTGTTTCCCAGCAAACTATGTACCTTATGACTCATTCATGTTAAAAGCGAGTAACACAGTACGCCACCTGGGACAGGATCCACGGACCGGTTTCGAATTATTCATCCAAATTATCTGTGCCTGGGTCCCTCTGCAGCAGCAGCTCACGGGAAGTCCAGGCGGGCCGCCAATAAGTCTTCCTGACTGTCTTTTGCGCTGTTCCTTGATCAGGTCATGGATCCCCCAGACATACGGTTACATGCAGGTGAAGCCCTTTGGTCATAATGGCATCCGGAGTGGCAGGGCAGGGGCAGGTATGCAAAGGGCATGCGGTCCGCATCGCGCGGCTTTGCTTGTTCAGGAAAAGCATTTTCTGTCGACGTGGTCCTGGAGATGCCCGACATGGCCGGACCGCCTTATCAGTGTGGCGGTGCAAGGAGCTCTCGATCCTTGCAATCTCAGATCCTGGGTGCCTTTGGCTGCCATTTCACGTTCAGTGAATAATCGCGCAGCGGACGGCGCGTATACGACTCACCGCCGTATTGCCCGTAATAGAGTGGGTCCGTAAGACAGCAGCAGAACCATGAGCTAACCACCAACAGCATAGTTTGGTTTCAGCTATCCAGCTCGTTCAACGTGCCAGGCACTGGTCGTGGGGCAGGAGCACTGATGGTTACACCATTTCTCCGATACAGCAAAACCATCTAGACGAAGTTTCAGTGTGGATATGATCGACCGCGCTGACATGAGCCCCTCACTGCTTCCGTGTAAAGTCTTTGCGGGCCATACAACAGCGGCTCGCTCTTCCAGCAGCCGCCCATTCCACAGCCGTCCGTGGAGGAAGTGATGGGGACTGTGCTCGACCCTTCACAATGGATGGCTGAAGTACGTGAGCTGGTGACGGTATTGCGCAACGTGCAGGCCACTCGCTACTTGAGTGGTGAGTCCAGTTCATGACGCGCTTCTGCACGTACTGAAGGCTGCATCGCTCAGCTGCCGGTCTTGTTGTGAGTCTTTAAGTGATTTGTGCGGACGCTGATACTCAAAAGGGAGGACAGGTTTTACTATGGGATCACCTCCTCACGTTCGAGGATGAAGTCGAGTTCGTTTGGAAAGCGGAGTGGGCTGTGCCAAAAGTTCTGTTTCTGGGCCTTCGTTATATTGTTCCTGTTATGCTTATCATCAATACATACCGTAAGTATCTCGTGCTGTGTCCCTCCACGCTGCTCTGATGTGCCTTGTACAGAAATGAGTGGGCTGGTCACTCATCACCTTTCTGACACGGTGAGTATTCATCGCATCGTTCCATTATCGCACGCTGACTGATCCATGCGTAGTTGTAAGTGGCAGGCCCTCTTATGTATCTTCCGCAACACTGAGAACGCGGGTCCAGTTGTAAGGTGTGGCTGAGCCTGGCCATCTACATGGGCATGATCAGCATCGCTATTGGCAACTGTAGGCCGCTCACAAAGCAATATTTTCCCTCGTACTCATTATTGATTCGAACCTCCAGTCCTGGTGTTGCTTAGGCTGTGGATCCTCTGGGACCGGAAACGGGCGCTGGTCTACTCCACGCTCCTTATTTTTGTTCTAACTCAACTCGCGGCGATCGGTACCATGACAGCCATGGTCGTTCGCCTTCTCCGTACGTCCTGCCACAATCACGGAGTCGTCCACTAAATCTTTGGCGTACCAGCTGTCCTATACTTCGACGAACTCATTGATATGTGCGCCCTTGGGACGAAGATCAATGTCCTGTGGCTCTGGCTTCCAGGGGTACGCCTCCCGTGTTCGCACTGAACCTCCACCTCCATTGAACAAGAACATTACAGATTATCTTCGAGGTTATGGTGTTCACGACAGTGTGCTGGAATGCCATAGACAGACCAACATCAGCGCATACTCCTGTTATGAAAGCCTTGTACCGCGATGGGTTCGGTTACTTCGCTGTACGTGAACGTTGTTGACTTGCCTGTTGATGATCCAGGATCCGCTGAAGTATTATCATGCAGGCATTGACGCGTGAGCTACACTTTAGCTCAATTATGCTAGCATTTCGTTGATGGCTAACGCCCCCTACAGTCCTTAGGGTTTTCAACCTGACGCTTGCAATTATTGCACCGGTGAGCAATACGAAGATAATTGACGATGCCACACATGACTGATCAAACCTACGTATAGGTTTCGCTGATGTTTCTAGGCGTCTTGTGAGTGCCCCCGCTCAACGGCGGCCCTGGTGAGAAGAACTGATTACGTCCCAGCTTCATCTGGTCTGCGACGAACATAACCGTGACCCGCCTCATCCTCAACTCCCGCAAGCTGAGCATGCTAGCGAGAAAGGCAGAGGACGACGCCCAGACTGACGATATGCAAGACGACAGCGACGACAGCGTACGACTGCGGCGATACAGCACCGAAGATGGTATTCGGATAGTCAGGGTGGAGACAAGGTCGTGCGAGGAGTACGAGCTTCATTGACTTGCAGGTGTATATGTAGGAATGTGTTGTACTGTGATGATTCTCGTCTGGACGAGGAGTTATGCATCCCTTCTTTCGTGACCGGATAATCTAGGACCTCCCGAGGATATTCAGCCAGCCATCCCCAGACATGCCTCCGCCTCTGGCTGTTGCATGTTCTGTGACTAGTTCAGTATGATTGGCCCTGCATCCGGGCGCCTTGCCACAATGTTCTGAGAAGCACGGCAATCGCCGGAACTCGAAGTCGCGGCTTGAGCCCCAGTCAAAATCGACAATTTTTAGCTCTATTTACTGCTGTTCTGCACGGCTGGCAGACGGAAACAGCGGAGAATAGTAAATCGAGCCTTTTAGCAGATGGCCAGCTATTTAGATCTGTTCTCTCGTATGAGGGATTTCAGCGTAATGGATGTAAATAGACGATAAATAGAGAGGGACATAGTGAAATAGGTGGGATCATCTTACATCGCGTACGATGCACTTCAGCTATTCCCTGCATATTACGGCAGTCCCAATCAATTCAAGTCGATTAAATCAATATTATCAGCGAAGCTCTATTTACATCTATTCATATCTATTTAGTCCTAATTTACAATGTTGATACACAGTCTCACATCCCCTTCATTCCACGTGGCACGAGTACCTTACAATTCTAAGTAAAGCAGGTCAGCACGTACTGAGAAATCGCATGAGAGCGTGCACGTACCCAGAGTCCACATAGCACCCCCATGAATGTTCCTAGATGGGGTAATGAGTAAATTAAACTATCCGCCCCAATGAAAGGTGCATACCTTGGTAACTCTCGATAAAAACCCTCCAGCACCCTATTACCACCGACATCAGCGCACAGGAGAGTAAATAAGATGTATGCACAGATGACTAACAATATAGTGCTGTCGAATAAGACCGATGAAGCACGGAGTAAGCACACGAAGAGAGGGGAGTCGAGTAAGGTGGTGGGGGTAAGAAAGAGAAAGCAGGAATAGACCGCTGGCCTATTTATGACCGCGAAAACGAGCAAGTGCGGAATGATGTCATCGGACAGTCCGTCTCAGCACAATGCCTGAGGTCGGCGGGCACGACGGACAAAGCAGAGGCCCAGCGACAGTCGATGCACTTGCGCGATTGCACGTCCCACCATCCAAAGCCATATCCTTACCTATCCTTACCATATAAAGCAGGCCCGTGCGAATCGACGCAGTCTCAGCACGCATGATTGGACGTCGACTGACCTTAGAACAGACCGAAATAGATAACAACAGATTTTGTACTAGCTAAATAGAACTAAAAATTGTCGATTTTGACTGGGCTTGAGCAGCCACATCCTTGTTGCTCTTAGCAAGACTACGTCCTTCGTCCTTAGCCTCCCTTACGCTACGCCACCAAACATGGCTGAGCGTACAGAGACCGACGTGTCAAGACCGTCCGCGCTGCCCAGCGCTAAGCTGACGAACAGGAATCGAGAAACCCGGCCGTTCGCCGATCTCAAGTCAGACGAGTACCTGGATTCTGTGGAAGAGGAATGGAATAAGAGGGTGGACGCGGAGGTGGACACCTTAGTCGAAGGCATGGTGGATCTTGTGAGCTTGGCTTCGGTACGTTAATCAAGAGCCGCCATTTTTCTTCATACTTGCTAAATGTAATACAAGATCGGGGACAAGGACAAGTTTCGAATCGCCTTGGAGGCGTTCCAGGCTGAAAGTCGCGCTGAGTCTATGGTGTGTTCTATGGCACAACTGCGACATACGGATCCTTACGTCCTGCTTTCTCTATAGGTCAGATCTGCAAATTCTCTACTGTCCATCATACACTCCATGAAGTTATTGCTCCTGTTATCCGACGAGGCCCAAATCGCGAACTTGCGCGATAGCGAGCTCAAGATTATCCAGGAAGAGAAGGATGAAGCGAAGAAGAAAGTCGCTGAGCTGCTGAATGATCTGTTGAAGCCCTCAGAGCTGCGAGTGTGACGACTGGGCCTCCATGGTATCACGGTTTACATCCTGATCGAGTCTCCTCCTCGGCCGTCTTGTCAACAGTCCTATGATGGAGTTGGAAGAAGGCGCTCAGGCGCGCCTCCTGTGATAACCACTGCGCCGGAGTCGGCTGGATGCGACACAGCACCAAAGCCGACTTGTTGCAGCTCTTAGAAACCCAAGGGACTCTACCATGGCGCTCCCGCTTCACGTCTTAAGTGCCGAACTCAATATCGACGGATACTCGTTGAACTTCATCACGACCCGACTTGTTAGCAGATCTGGGACGGAAGGAAAGAACGAGCGGGGGACATTTGGAATTGTATGAGAACTTGTTCTCCCATGACCAGAGAACCTGTTGCTGCCATATTTGTTGTGATACCAGGGCGATGGCCTCACCACATGAAATGATACATGTCCGTCTTCATCATGTCTCTGGAGTAGACGCGCCTTACTGCGCCCGCATGGGTGATACTTATGTCATGAGACAATGAGAGAAGTTGTAGATGGGGTACACTCTGGTACACTGTGATACTGGCTGTCACGCAACCAATCGGACGTACGTACCGCCGTCACGCGAGCCTGATTTCACATGGAAAGACGCCCCAACCCCGCATCAATATAGAGCGCATCTCGGGAGCTGCCAACACAACGTATCCCTCCTCCACCTCCTCAGTTCCTGTACACTATTGCTGTAGCCATGTCGGACATCAAGGAGCCCGGTTTCAAGGTATGCTGCGGCGGGGCTCTATCTCTGAATAACGCCGTTGACCTCCGTGTAGACTTCCGAGATTATTGCGGGCCTCGCCCAGGTATTCCAAACGTACAGCGACGAGGAGAAGAAGTCCCAGATCAAGAAGGTCGGTTTACCTCTGCCAATCTACAAGGATGTCCCCTCACTGGCGAGCAGACGAACGGTATCTTCGAGCTACGCGTGAAGAACGCGGAGGGGAAGGAGGGTGTCTGGACAATCGACCTCAAGAAGTCGGGCACAGTCTACAAGGGAGAGGCTAAGCCAAAGGCAGACGTTACAATCCTCCTTTCCGACGATACGTTCACTCAGCTAGCTGAGGGCAAGGTGAGTACCTACCGCTGTAAATGATGGAATGGCTTGTTGACACGACGAGTGCAGCTTGACGGCCAGAAGGCTTTCTTGACTGGCAAGCTCAAGACGAAGGGTAACATGATGCTGGCAACGAAACTGGACGGTGTACTAAAGGTCAGTGCCCTGCCACTTCTGTATCTTGCTGTGATTCACACACGATCATCGCAGAGCGCCAAGAGCAAGGCCAAACTATGATCTTCTGCGTGTGTATTCATCGTGTAATATGTGCGCCATACCCATCGTAATATCCATTGAGTGGAGGGTCGTAATTTAACAGGACAATATTATTCTACACTGTGAGGCTGAAAACATACAGAATTATCCACAACACAAACAGACCCGGTCCAGAACAAACTCAAGAAAAGCGTCCCCCAAATAGTCCGCGCTGTCTGCGGGGTGTAGGCTGCACGTCGGGACGCAACGTCGACAAGCTATTGAGTTGCTTCATGACCTGACGATACATCAGATACATGAGTGCTACTGGGTGTAAGTTGATACACACCTCCTCCAGTTTGTCCTTGCGTTCCTGTAGGTCCAAGTGTCGTCTGACGATGGGGTTTTCACGTGCAAACTCGACGATCTCTTTGCGATCAAGATCGTAGAGTAATCTAGAGTCGATCTCTCGAGGGAACTAACCGACCTACGTCAGCGCGTCATCCCGTGCCAAGCGCAGAGGGGCATGCTCACCTGGTAAAAGAACTGGTCTAGCAGTTCAATATTGATAAACATGGCCGCGGTGTACGCTAGCTTGTCAGCGACGACATTCAAGAAGGCCTCCGGGCACAAAACGTCGTTTTCGGGACCAGCTTTACACCGCTTGGACTTCAAAGCTGCAATGCGCAGCTTCAAAACGCCCATGCGGTCGTTGTAAAGGATGGCATGTCGAGCTGCAATTTCATCAGAAGCGCCCCGTGAGATACCGGAATGGACGAACCATCAAGGATCTGTGCTGGAGGATACTGGTAATCATCCGCAACAGATTTCGAGTCGTCCTCTGGTGACTCGTCATCGGTCAACAGACGGCGAGCCTTCCGCTCCTTTTCTCTTTGCTCCAAAGTCTTCACATAGCCCATCAACCCAGACAGCCGCCTGCTCCCTCCGACGCGCTTCCTAATCTCCTTCAGTTTACTCTCGCACATCGACATCTCCTTCTCGAACAGCTCCACCGCCTCCTTCCTGCCCATCTCCCACTCCCGCGAATCCACCTCGACCTCATACTTGTACGGCTTGATGCAGTTCTCGACCTGGTCCGACGTGAACCCGATCCGGTCGCGCAGGATCATGTGTGCGAACTGCACGATGCGCTCCGCGGCGCGCGGGTGGAAGGTGAAGGGCTCCCCGGCGGCTATCGACTCGATCAGCGCACGCAGGCCGTCCGCGACGAGCAGCGTCGAGTCCCGGCCCACACCAGATTTCGTGAGGAGAGACGACGCCGCCTCGAGCTTGTGTCGCCAGTAGGGCTCCACGTCCTCGGGTTTCACCTTCGGGTTCGCAGCCAGCTCGCCGAGCTCCGGGACCCGCTTATCAAGCCAGTACAGCTGCTCGAGCACGTCCATCACCTTCTCATCCAGCATCTCCTTGAGCTTCGCGCGGATCTGCGGTTTCTTGAACTGCATGGTAAACTCGCGGAAGCGAGCTTTCAGCAGGTCGACGGTCTCGGCGACGTACGACTCTGCCGATATCCGTCGATCGTTATACTGCACCTTGAATTGGTAGGTGGCTTCCTCGAGCTCAAGCTGCACAGCATTAGTGATGCCGTGCAGTGACGACGCCATAGACGATTCCAGGACCTCCATAAGGCGGCGGCGCAGGGTATCAGTGCCAGTCATCAGAGAGCCGCTATTGAATATCTCCTTGTGGGCACCGAAGTAATCGTGCTCTCCACGTTCAGCAGCTGCAGACGTGGATTCGCGTCTGCTCTTAGAACCAGAAGGCTTGCACACGACGCCGACGTAGCCAAGGTGAAGCGGATACCGGTTCCCGGTCAGGATGCTGGCACCCTGCTCTGGTGGCACGAGATCCATCTTTGTGATCACACCAATCGTCCGTAAACCGAGAGGGTCGACCCGACGACTGGCGCGAAGAGCAGGTGAGTTGGCCAAGTCGACGTCCGCTGCACAGACCGCCAAGATGATATTTGGCTCCCGGATGTACTTGTCGCAGAGAGACACGATCTTCTCCTTCAATGACTCAGGTTGGTCCATGGAGGCGATTTGGATGTATCCAGGAAGATCGATGAGAGTCAAGTCTGGGACGTGAGGGCTGTAAATTCGGAGATCGATCGGATCGTCAGACACGGCCTCGGTAGATGGGACGGCGAGGTTGAGGTCAGTGAGTGTCCGCTGGATGTTAGAGAAGTCCGTAACCTTGCCCAAGCCCAAAGCTGGGAACTCGCCGTATTCTTGTGCAGACCCTGGAGTGTGAATCAACGTGAGCTCGATGGGGCGTCGCGTTACCATGTTGGATCCCCTAGATACGCCTTGTTGAGCAGGAATGTCAAAGTCGGGTGAAGGTACCTACTTTGGCAAAAACTCATGCCCGACAATAGCTTCCAGGACGCTGCTCTTTCCAGAGCTCTGACTACCAATGACAACAATACTGGGCAGCTTCAAGGCGTCACTTTTGTCGATGCTAATGAGCATCCCTCGGATTTCAATCAGCTTCTTCGTCAGGTTCATCAGTCCGTTCTGGTCAAGTTCGGTCGGTTTAGAATCAGATGGGGAGGATGTCGTCGCAGCGATCAGAGCAGCAAGAGCAGCGGCATCGCCCTTTGGCGGTCGTCTTGAGCCGCTCCCGGTCCCGTCTTCACCAGAGCCCTCTCCATTCTCGCCGTTCTTATCGCCTCCAGAGAAAAGGTCCTTCAAGAACTGCGGTGTTTCGAGTTTGGGTATAGAGGGCAGTTCAACTCCTGAGATGCGAGAAGTGACAACTCCCACTCCATCCGACACGGTGTCGAAAATATCCGTAGCGGTGTCCTTGACAGTAGTCATGAACTCGTCCGATTTCTTCTTGAACTCTTGAGTACCTCGAGTTCAGACTTCCCACATAAGTTTGCAGCGAACAGCAGGCGTACCTTCAAATTTATAGTTCGCATACGTGACACCTCCCGCACCTATCGTAGCACCTGCTATTGGCACACGGAACGCGCGGAGGACGAACTTGGGTATCGACGCGTACGACAACGCTCTGACGTGCATATGGCGCAACGCTGCGACATGAGGTGACCCCGGCCTCTGACGAGTACGCGTTCCATTGGATGTCAGGAGAGTGGTGTATTGTCGGTGTACGGGTCTGGCATTCTCGATCCTGCGAGACGCGCTCAGGCCGTACGTGACGGTCTTGCGAGGAGTCTTGAGGATCGATGCAAGTTGTCGGCGCACGGCTGAGTACATTACTGCACAATGCCCAGTAACGCCGCGTCGACGACGAGAGGGCAAGGGAGAGAGAGGTAGCGGTGACCGACGGCGGCGTTCAGTAGAGCCAATTCGCTCGGCAGCTTTGATTGCGTTGCATATGCCGCCGGCGCGTGGTCGACACGCGCCTCGGTGGCGGGAACCGCTCACTTCACAGCTACACGACGGCCTGGTACGGTACTTTCAACCTGATTCTCCTGCCAACATCTTGTAGATCCCCTTCGACGTGCTGATACTGGCCTCTGCTACCGTGAATATTGCCAGACGGCTTCGGACGTCGCGCCTGGATCTCATGCAGCTTATATACGTCTCTGACGTCTGCCGTCGCTCCAACGGGCTCGACCCTCCGCCGTCGTCTGCTGGAAGACCATTACCGCTCAACGCTATATCAGTCGGACTATCCTGTCGAGTTAGTCGGTGCTATAGATACTCCCGCCGAACTGCATCCTCCGTGGCGCCGCAACACGTACCACAGGCACTTCCTAGCCTACGCGATACCCACCGCACGGGCAATCCCATGGAAGGACGTATATTTAGTGGTCTCTGAACCTGAGGCCTTTGCTCTCAGCTACGCGTTCTACTCTGCTCACGCGCAGCCATCGCGGGCACGGAGATTCGGGCCGGCGTTCCCGTCTTAAGTTAGAGCACGGAACGTCGCCTCTCCTGCTTTCCGTACAAGCCACAGTCCAACACTTGTGCAACTGCCATGTCCAGCCCACCACCCTCCGGTATATACGTCCCAGCGGTCTTGTTCTTCGACGAGAACGAAGAATTTGATGTACCGGCCATAAAGGCCCACGTCCTGCGTCTGGCCAAGGTATGTATCATCTCGTCTATCCGTTTATCATCGCGTTGACTCGTTGGTATCTCAGGGAGGTGTTACGGGAATACTGGTCCAGGGCAGTAATGGCGAGGCCCAACACCTCTCCCACGATGAGCGCAAAGAGGCGATACGTCTTACAAGAAAGACCCTCGATGAGAATGGGTTCCAAGACGTGGTCGTTATCGCAGGCACCGGCGCTCAGTCTACACGCGAGACCAAGAAACTATGTGTGGATGCAAAAGAGGCCGGGGCAACCCATGTCCTTGTCTTGACTCCGTCAACTTGGCCTCCTCGGATGACAAAAGATGCAATCATACGCTTCCATCGCGAGGTGAGTCTCACACTTATCAAGTGAGATATCCAAGCGACTCACGCCACGCCATCACAGGTTGCAGACGCATCTCCGATCCCGACCATGATCTATAACTTCCCCACCGTCACGGCAGGCATAAACCTCGATTCTGATACTATCGGCACACTCGCAGAGCACCCGAATATCGTCGGGACAAAGCTCTCGTGCGGGGACATCGGCAAGCTCCATCGGCTCACCTCGTCCGTCTCTCCCGAGAAATTCGCGACCTTCCCTGGCACATCATCAGTATACCTGCAAGGCGTGCTGTCCGGCAGCGCGGGGCTGATCGGTGCACTACCTAACATCGCTCCGAAGGCGCACTTATCGGTCTGGAATCTCTATAAGGAGGGCAAACTGGACGACGCTATGAAGCTGCAGGCACTGCTGGGCCACGCAGACGCCGCTGTCAGCAAGTTGGGCGGTATCTCTGCGATCAAGGCCATCATAGCGAAGGAGTTCGGGTATGGACAACCGCACGTGAGGGGTCCGCTGCTCCCCATCAGCGCGGATAATTTTGGAGGCCCTGGATGGGATAAAGTAAAAGAATTGCTGGAATTGGAGAAATTTCTCATGGCAGAATCGGCTTAGGGGAGATCATGCAGACCATAGGCATTTTACAGTGTCTGTACGTTGAAGTTGAATACAGGGATTAGGAGGATGTATCAACCGAGGAATCTTAACATTTTCACGGCCAATAAAAAGTCGGCCGATGTGACGGTAAGCGGTCATGTCCTACGTCGCAATGGCTCGAATTGCCGATATACCGCAGAAAATCGGGGGCAGTTGGACGAACATGGTACCCTCTGCTGCGCGAGCTCTATGTACCACTGGAAGGAGCAGACTTCATCATATCAGCGCACTTTTCTGCCACCACAACGGCAGGCGCCATTGTATGAGCGGACAAAATCTCAGGGAATATCGACGTGTCGCAAACCCGAAGTCCATGAATCCCGTATACCCTCAGCTCATCGTCCACGACTCCCGGGTGGACGGGGTCGGTCTCTGGCGCCATCCTGCATGTGCAAGAATAGTGGAAACCGCTCCGAGCGTGCGCACGTATGAACGAGTCGAGGCCTTCATCACTCTGGCCTTCCAAAGCTTGCAGATTCTTTAAGGGGTAGCCTTGCAAGCGAATCTGTTCGCCTAGTCGCAGGGCCAATTTGACGCCCTTCCGAAGCACTGCGTAGTCTTCCGCGGTGCTGAGAAATCCAAGATCTACCGCGGGATGGTCCCGGGGGTTCGTGGAAGCCAGCATCACTCGGCCAGTAGACTTGGGGCGGACGAGACCCGGTAAGAGGGAGAACACGCCGAGCTTCGGATACTGGATGTGAGAGCCGTTGACTGGAATCGCCTTGATCTCAATGTCAGCGACATTGTCTTCATCTTCTGGCACTCTAGTCCTAATTTCCGAGTTGTCATCCAGGAGGGACGACTTCACGAACACCGCCATTTGGGTCACGGGCATAGCAAACAGGCCCTTGGAGGATATGAAGTACTTGGCGAGTTGAGATACAGCGCGCCAAGGTTGCACTAGGAGAACATGCAATGAATCTTCTATGGGGGTTTCGAACGTGACAGGTATATCTATGTGATCTTGCTACCGAGGGTTGGTTTCAAGGAAATCTTCACGTGAACGCAGAGAATAACTTACTAAGTGACTGCCCACCCCAGGCATGTCCCGCACCACACTTATACCGTGATCCTGGAGGTGTTCTTTAGGTCCGATGCCGCTACCAGGACATTGATCGTGTCAGCATTTGTCTCCTAACTGGACGGACGGTACCCACCTGAGCATCAACAACTGAGGGGAGCCCAGTGCTCCGCAGCACAAGACGACCTCCCTCTTCGCCCTGGCATAGAATGTCTTCGAGCTTGGGTCCAGCCTCTCAAAGTAGATACCCTTGGCACGGAGACCACTGCTTTCCGTCGCAACTTCGATGCCTGTCACGATGCTTCGCGTACAGATTTTGAGGCGCTCCTTTCTAGGAAACGCGACGTCCGCGGGAAGGAAAGCACTGTAGGTAGAAGCTCGACGCATACTAGCATCAATAGAGACATCGAGCATTGCACAACCCACGGGCGGCGCATCTGGCGCGTTGATATCGGGTATCTCAGGGATACCGAGCGCTGCGGCGGCTGGTCTAACACTATGATTCATGGCGATGAGAGTCAATCTTATGAAAAAGTTCCCATCCGAGACATACTGCTTCAACACTTCAAACTGCAAGTCGGGAAAAGTTTGATTCTCCCAGGGACCTGGGTACGCAGGCCTCAACAATGTCCGGCAAGAATACAAAAAGATCCATACCATCTCCTCCGTGGAAATCCGACTTGGAATGACTTAGTGACTTCTCTGATCTCACAAAATACGGTTTCAATTCGTCATATCCCCAAGCGCTGTGCCCCATATTCTTCCAGTGGTTATATTCCAAGGGAGCGCCTCGTGTATAAAGAAGGGTATTGACACGGGACGTGCCTCCCAGCCCATCGCCTCGGATCAGGGCCACAGACCGGTTGTCCAGGTGTTCCATGGGTAACGATGACCAGTGCTTCACGATTTTACTGCCGCCGTAGGGATTGGAAGAGAGAAATGGTACCCGAGAGGCCCATGTGTCTTCGACCCCGCCTTTCTCTACCAGCAAAACAGACACATCTGGATCCTCTGACAAGCGTGCTGCCAGGCAGCATCCAGCAGTACCACCTAAGGGAAGCTTATAACGTAAGGCACGACGTTCGTTCGACTCGACTCACCTCCAACCACTATGTAGTCATAAGTGGCTTTGGCCAACGAGCTCTCCGTGAAAGGAATCGAGACGCCAACCTGGGTAGGATCACGCTCAGGATACGACGAACCGAAGGGCCACATACTATGGCGGATTGAAGGGGTTGTTTACACCGAAGACAAGTTATTTATAACCTAGGGGACGAGCAACACCTTGTTATAAGCTTTGGCTTGCTCCCACAATATTCATCGCTGACAGAACCGGGACAAGGGCAGTATACGTATCGCAGGCAGTGCTGCATGCGCATGCATAAGCCTGAGATCTTCCAGTGACAAGTCGTCGCGCAGCCTGGCAACTTTCTTCAGCTCGTGATTGGTCCTCCCAGTCGCGCGAGTACTAGTGTCATGGTTTCGGTGTCTGCAGATGTCTTCTACGCGATGACTGCGCAGTGCGCACACGTACGCATGCCCTGCCTAAGAATCAATCAAATGCTCTTGAGACATCATTATGAATATATTCAAGACTGTATATCAGATCCTAGTCATCATGATGGAACTCTCGGGCTGGTGTCCGGGATACTACTTAGTCGTAGCCGCTTGGATCTACCTCGCACGTCGTGCGCGATATCAGCATCTTGTTCTCGAAGAATATCATGATATGCGATAACCCGTGTTCCAGAAGCCCGAGACTTCTGCTCGTAGCCTACTAGTAGGACATCTCATCCGGCGTGATTAATACGTTGGATTGGCTGTGAAGTGCCGCGGTGGGTCCACTGGCACCTGTCCGGAAACACCGAGTGAGCCTCGCAGGTGAATATTAATGTCCCCGTCGGTCCGATGGGAGTTTCGGGTGGCAGGACCTACACATTCGCTCCCCTTCCATCTCATCACTGAGGAATCTTCATCAAGAATCGATGGAGTCAGAAACAAGGTTAAAGTGGCACCCATTTTTCCTCCTTAAGAACCTTAAACCATCCCCCTTCTTCAGTCCTCAGTCCCCTCCCCAAAACAAGACACCCTTAATGGCAGACCTTTCCTCAATTATCACAAGTCTCTACCATACTCAGGTGGTAGACTATTGCAGTGGTAAGGCTTCAGTCTACCTTCATTGGTGACCTGTTCATGATCTGTTTCCCAGTTAGTGCTGTGGCATTCTATGTGTACCATTTCAGTAAGTTGTATGCTCTTATGCCACTTCATATTCATAAAATACCTCCACTATATAAAAACCCTGGCAGTTGCAACATTCCCTCAAGAGGTATGCTTGTTGTGCAGTGTTACCTGCACCAGTTGCTCATGATTTGAGTCTTGACAATAGGTTGATATTGTTTGGGTAAGGAAGCACTTCACCTGCCTCGACTAGTGAACCTAATGCTACTTCAAACAGAAAGCCAAATGGACACATATGAAAATCTTATATCTGATAGTGCGTCTTCAGGATGTCTCTGACATCAAGACTTACTGTGCGACAGAACCGTTATTTTGGACTTCTGGTGGTTGGCTCCTTTCTTGCTCGTGAGTGATAATCACAAGATGGATGCAACATTGTCTTCTCAGCTGCCTGTAACAGTTGAGATGAACCCCAGGCCTACTGTTACCACCTGTGAGTACTGAACTGCATGTTGGATCTGAAAAGTACAGATGATTTTAGCATAGGTAAATTATGGGCTTTTTGGTCAGGATGGACTTGTAAGTGTTACTGTCCCCTGGGTGTCTCTTATTCACAGAAGGGGACTGGCAGCACTTGTGGCAGGGGTAGTTGTTCAAGGTATTGCATTCTACTGCTGTACTAGTATAGCTCCTGAATGCCTTGAGAAAGTGATGCTCCAGCTACGCATACATGCATTGCATCGTCATGGTGAACAAAGTTCTTCTCTCAGTCCAGTTTTGATGCTTATCTTAATCTGTAGATCGCCGGGTGATCTTTTTTCTTACCCTGGGGGCGATTGTGGAAGTTGGTTCGACTGCCATTCTTCAGATAAAACAGTACATTGGTTATGATGGTATGTAAGATACGCATGCTCAATTCTAAACTGCCTTATTCACTACAAGATCTTCACCTTAGTGGAAGTTGTCTCAGAGTATGGTAAACATATCTGCTACAAAGGCAATGTCAGCTTTTTCAAGCATTTCTGGACCTTGATGTGAGATTATGATGCATCAACAGAGCCTGTAACTAATCTAGTAACACAGGGTACCTTCACTCTGCTTTGCTTTCGTGCTGTTGATTATGACACTACGAAAGACTGCACAACATATTCATGAAAGGATCAGCATGCATCTTCCAATGTGTATGGGGATAGGAGGTCATATGTGGGTCATCCTGACTAGAGACTCACTTTTATACTATGTGGGGTATGTCATGCACATTCCTGCCGATTTTATAACCCTTATCAACCTGTTCTGCTAGCTGGTTTGCACTCTACTTCTTGACCATAGTGCTCTGGGTAGCAGCTCCTCTTGATCTGTGGAACCTTCCCCTTGCATGGACAGTTGTTTGGCACACTGCTGCGGGGACACATATGATCCTTAATCTCTCACAGGCATCCCATCTCACTCAATCCCACTACACTTTGACCGTGATTTCTTGAGGACCTATTACCCCAATGGAATTTGCTGTATCTAGCCACAATGGAGCCCTTAACCGAAGGGGGAAGCAAAATGACTGAATGTAATCCTTCCATTCTTACCCTAGCCATGACTCATGTACACTACATCCACACTGTTTCTCAAGGGTATGTCTGATTGAAACACAAACAAGGTCACCCACAGCTTACATTGTGTATAGGCAGTCCCACAAGTCCAGAGGATTATCCAGCTTTCTGACAGTTATTCACTATTTTGTACCATCTACTGCGATACTGCTTGCCAGCCCCCGATGTCAACAGCCATCATGTAATGGTTGGTGGTAAGGAGGAGTAGACGCTAGATTGTCCGACTCGGATTCAACCTAAGAATAACGGGAGGCTATTTTTACCCCGACGCGATACTAAAGTGACTGGCTTCGCGTGACGCCATCGTCGACATCTCGCGCTTCTACCCAAACGTCATTCACTCCGACCGCATACATAAATACGCTCAGCAGTCCGACATGCCTCAGCTACTTGCAATTCCACAATGTCCAAGTTTTTACCGTTTGAAAAGGTGCGTTGTCGTCGTTCTGAACGATACCGAGCACTTACGTCTTCAACTGTAGATTGGCATCGTCGGTGCCGGGAGTATGGGCTCCGAAATGGCCCTGCTATTCGCCGAGCACGGGTTGACCGTCTCGTCTTTTGACGTCGCAGGGCAGAACATAGACAATTTGAAGAAGTACGCCGAATCAGCGCCGGAGGACGTGCGCTCGCGCATCTCCACTTATAAAGACTATGATCCGTTCATATCAAGCCTGGGCGGCAAGGATACCCGGAAGCTGTTCGTCTTTAGTATCAAGCATGGAAGCCCTGCAGACCAGGTTCTTGAGTCAATGGACAAGTATCTAACGAAGGGGGATATTATCCTCGACGGAGGGAATGAGTGGTATCTCAACACTGAGCGCAGGCAGAAAGAGCTGGGAAAGAGAGGCGTGCACTACATAGGTATGGGTGTCTCTGGTGGCTACCAGTCTGCCAGGCGCGGGCCGTCAATGTCACCAGGGGGGAATCCCGACGCTGTCAAGGAAGTTTTGCCTATCCTGGAGAAGTTCGCGGCGAAGGATAAGAAGACGGGCGCTCCCTGCGTGACAGCTATCGGTCCCGGAGGTTCTGGGCATTATGTTAAGATGGTGCATAATGGGATCGAACAGGGCATGTTGGGCATCATGGCCGAGTCATGGGAGCTCCTGTACAAGTGCCTGGCCATCCCCCTCGACGAAATCTCCGCCGTTTACCGTAAGTGGGCGGAGCAAGGTGAACTCGTAAGTGCACAGGGCAACCTCACGCATTCGAGCGTTAGTGATCGCTCTGTTAGGCACGTAATTTTCTCGTGGAGATTGGCTCGGACATTTGCGGCCAGTCGGATGAGTACACCCATTCCGCCTCTCACCTCCTCAACAAAATCCAAGACAAGGTCGTTCAGGACGCCGACGACAGTGAGGGAACTGGTTTCTGGACCATCGTGGAGGCCGCCAACAGGCACGTCAGCGCGCCGACAATCGCGGCCGCCCACTTCCTCCGCGTCGCCTCCTCTGACCGCGCACAACGCCTGCAGGTCGTCGAGGCCCTCGGTCAAGACCTCGGCGCCGCACGGAAGCAGCAGATATCTGATGATGAGAAGAAAGCGTTCGTGGAGGACCTGAGACTCGCTGTGTACTGTGCGACGCTGGCGAGTTTCGCGCAGGGAATGAACCTCATTGCCCGGGCCAGTGACGACGAAGAGTGGAATGTGGACCTAAGTAAGTGTATACAGATCTGGCGGGAGGGATGTATCATCCGCAGCGAGTATATTGCGGACTTGTTGCAGCCGTTGTACGAGAAAGAGCCTGCGGTACGCAATACGCTCACCTTGGGTCCTGTGGCGGATGAGATCAAGAGGACGTTCCCGGCTCTCCAGAGGGTAGTAAAGAGGGCCTTGGAGTGGAATGCGCACATGTAAGCCTGAGGATGGACTGTGCACCGTGGTTCGCTTGGGCTAACGCCAGTCATTGGCAGTCCTTCCATTTCTGCTAGCCTAGAATACTTCAAGTATTGCGCGGGGCTGCACCTCCCGACACAGTTTATGGAAGCCGAGCTTGATTATTTCGGCGCTCACTCTTTCGACCTGAAGGAGGAGGGGCCCGGCGACGTGAAGAAGGGTAAGCCCGCTGTTTTCTTTCCTGTTGTGGGTGCTGATGTATTGCTACGTAGGCAAGCACCACTTCGAATGGAAGCCTGCGTGAATTACTTAGTTGAGGGAGACGAAGAAACGAGCCGGTCGCCCTGTCGGACGACGGAGGAGTACGGCATGACGGCCGACGACCCAGTATATGATGTATGTATTCTTTATTCAGAGTATGTAAACTGTAGCTATGTAGTATAATCGACAACTGTATTATGACCTCTTCTCCTGCGAAAGCGCGTGATAAGGGATCTTCTATGCTGCGGCCCTTGCTGATCCTGCCACGATCTAGTAGGATCTGGTAAAGCTGTGAGATAAGATTTACTTGTAAGTATGAACAAAGCCTCCATGTGCATCAGGACGCATTAGCAAGCGACGTCGAAATGATCGTGCGAACTCAAATCAAGCTGAGACTTTCGTAAGATCAGCAGGTGTCAATCAGTCGATTCAGGTCGTGAAGCAGTGTAACCCCACGCAGATCATGGATAGGTGGAGTTGGTTGTGCAAGTTTCTGTTCTCCCGAGAATCGTCACTTGGTTTTGTTGCAACACGCGTCGTAAGATGTGGACTGTGTGTTAGACGAAGGAGGTAAAATTGGCCTAGGCATCAGATCGTTATATAGACAGCGCCCGTATGACTTTATGGGAAAAAGGCTTCGACTATATCAGGCTGGAAGGAGTCATAGTATCCTACCTTGGCACGCTAGATGTAAGCCCGACGGCGACATACATACCTATCGGGGCACCTTAGATTGTACCCATTGTAGTGAATAACTTTGAGAGCCACGGAGGGAGGGTCCCGGGTCGCACCCAATGTATACCGTATACGTAAATCCACATATGGCCGCGGTAGCCGAAGGTACATATTTCTCTGCGCGGTGCCTTAGATACAGCTGCCGTGGTGCTGAGTATGGACCGCACAAGTATCAGGCGGACGAACGGGGCGCCATAGAGCCATAGAGTCATACAAGATACCCATGCTGAACAAAGTTGCTTTGCAAATGAGGGCTCGAAGCTGATGGCAGCGTTCCGGAACGCACTTGGACTAGGAACAAGTCAACGGCGCAGGAAACGCGCCTCCGTGACGAAATCGTGGCAGGCCGCCGTTGATAGTGCAATTTTATCCCAGGATACACCAATCAGAGCGGTCGCTTGTAAAGACTTGTCCTGATGCTTTGTAAGGACGTACTATAGGTATAGGCGTCCAAAAGATATTTCAACCTCCTTCGGCTTTGCGGGACGAGGCCACATCGACCAGAGAGCGGATCCAACCTGCCAAATCTGTGAAACTTACGCTACATATTTTAGCGACTACAACCGCGAACATACCGACTACTGTGGCTGCAACATCTGGAAATGAGCAACGGATATCTTGTCAATCCTGACAGATCAAGTACTGTTAGGCTTTCCTTCGGCCACCTCAAGTTGGAGGAAGCACTAAGCAGAGTCGGGACTCAGTTGAGCCCGAGCAGACCCAAGCGAGGGCCGGAACGCGCTAGACACTGCGTGTGTATACAGTCCCGGACAACCAAAGACAACAAATTCGGTGACCGGATTTCCTGAGGTCCAGCAGCCGTGGGAACCCCAATTTTATTGCAGAAACGAGTGATTTAGACTCTAAAGAAGAGATTGGCACGAGCCGATTTCCGATAAACACCCTGTAGCCTTCAATAATGGGTCGGGATGGGCCAAAATTTTGGCCGTATACAAAACAAATCGGGAAAAATGCGGAAAATATGCCAATCGACTCCTTTCAATGAGCTGAGTCTGATTCTGGCTTAAATCTAATAATTGGACCAGCTGATATGCCATAATAGCTCTCCTAAGTGCAGGCCAAATATGGCAGTCAAGGTAACATGTGCAATAAATTTGAACTTCCTTGCCAGTGGGCGGCCTCAGAAGGAGGTCTGAAGTATTCGAAAGCCTAGATGCAGCTCCATGCAAGGGTTACAGGTCCCCAAAGGCTCAGGGCATGACCTGGGAGGTCCGGTGACTGTGTAGAATGTCGTTGAAATGGCCCAAAATTTTGGCCGTATCAAAAAGTCGTGGGAAAAATAAGGGGACCTCATTTTTGGATGTTTCCAGCCTCCCTGAGTCCGAATCTGAAGTCGGTTTCCCGCCAAAAAATCTCGTTCGATCAGAAATCAATTTGTTGCCTTTGCTTGTCCGGGACTGTATGTATGGACGAGTTGCAGGGTGCAGAGCTCTTCCGAAAAACCAATTGTAGGCGCATGCATGAGATTGTACCTAACGCTAGACTGCGGGAAGATCACAGATGAATCAAGAGGAAAGCCACAGCGCGGTTGCCAAAAGCGCGTTTCACAAGCGTAACCTTAGATTGGGGTTTAGGCGGCATCCTGGCGTGAAAGAGCTTGTCTATATCAGGAGACGATCTACAGCTGCAGCTCGAGCCTCAGACGTATCATGACGCGACTGCGAGGTGGTAGCTCAGTGGGATTGCTAGCAAATTGCTAAACCTCCATGTTGGCGTTCCGTCCGGAGCTATCACTGGCTAGTGCTGTATTAGCCTTTGCGTATGATACCGAATTAACATTACGTGCTTGCTATCGACCACAGCCTACTAGTACTAGTCCAGTAGCACGGAGGAAATGCAAGATCCCCACAATTTTGATGGGTAAGTGACTGGATCTAAATCTTCGTTACATATTTTGTTAACTGACACGCTGATACGGTTCCCAGCAATCACAGCATCACGGGCTGCTGTATGAAATGGACGTGAGCGCTTGTTACGCCTTGCCGAAGGCTGTACTATCATGACTCTATGGAGCTTCTAGGCAGACCAGCCTTAGTAGGGTAATAAACTGGGCAGCAAAAAAAACGGCAACGTTCGAACTATTGCAATTGTGCCGCCTCTACTTGGCCAGATGTCGCACATCTTCCCCCTCGAGCAATTAGCTCAGCATAAGCTTTGCATGAACTTTTCAACGCCCGGCAAACCACCAAGCATTGAGTGGGCCCCACTTACACGGCCGATCAGCCTCGCTTCCGTGTCTGCTTGTCTATCCCTCCGAGTGGACGTTAGTGTCGCAAATGGAAGGAACTCTATGGCTTTGTTCATTATCGAAGATCCCGAGGCCGTGGTAGCGCAGGATACATCTCAGTGCGACGATGGGTCGTCTTCATCGGTATGCTTCCTTACTTCCGGCGCGTGGAAGGCGTGCTGACTTGAGCGGACTGGTCCGACAGAGCCACACAAAGCCAGGGCAACGCATGATTCAGAACTTCCAAGCTTCTAGCTCGACCCTGATTAGCTCGACCATGCCGTCCCTGACCATGACCCCAGAATGCGGAGGACAACTTTTGGCGCCTAAGCAATCCATAAAAGCTGCACACTCTCGGTTGGCAGAGAGTCATTTGGAACGTGGTAGGCCTGAGGTCCTTTGTTAGCGACGTAAAGTCTTATTCCATGATTCACAGATGATGGCGGTACGAGCCGGCGTTTGAGCGCCCACGCCAGCCCGTTGATACGTCCCAACACCCCTTTAGCTCTGTCAGCCACCCATTCTACTCCTCAAATGCCGCTTAGCGTCAGCTGGATCCCGAACCCCGGGTATGAGTGGCAGCATCTTCCCGATACATTCCAATGGGAAGGCTATCCGGACGGCTCACGCATGCATGTCGATCGTGGACATACAGGTGAGATAATCTATACCGTGACGCCGTGACGCCTGCTGAAATGGCATTTGGTAGAGCATGGCATGTTAGATCAGATGGCCCATTATACAGATGATTCGCCAGAGGCGACCTATGGGAATGGGGAACAGTCTTCCGTGCACCTTGACAATACTTGGACGCGCAGCGAGGGTACAGACCCAGCAACATCCTCCTCAAATTCGAGTCTCTATCAAGCTGTATCGAGTTATCCTGGAGCATCCTCTGACCTAAACAGCAGCAGTTCAACCGAGTCTGCGGCCGCTGTATTGACCCCAGGCACTGACGACGATGGGACCTCGTCGTCGTCCGTGGTCGGAGATCATGATTATTTTTCTACCGTGCAGCCCCATCACGAACCCTCCCCTGCACCGTCATCCGTTGCTTCCGGGTCAACCGAAGACGGCGGTCACTCAATACCCCCTCGCATACACTGCAGATATGAGGGATGCAACCGGACCTTCCGGAATGAATATACCTATAGCGTGCATGCGGCCGTCCATACCAAGAAACAGAAAAAGCGGTTCCAATGCCCGACATGCCACGAGACCTTTTCTCGACGGCACGATATGATGAGACATGAGGTGAGATCAAGCGAATGATTACGAGAGAACGATGCTCATCCTGCATACAGGTGTCTCAACACGGGAAGGTGCCTGACTGGACATGCGACCGGTGTCGGCGGTTCTTCTCGAGTGAACTGATGTTCAAGAATCACAGGTGCCCTTCAACACGGAAAGGGATCAAGCCTGCGTTTGGTCAAGAGATGGCTGGACTGTGTTGAAGGGAGGCTCGGGGGTTCATCACGGCCGGTTTTGGCATCTCATACTGGGTGTAGAGTATTACAAATAATACTTGATGGCATAGTGGGTCTCTCGTTCCAGGTGCATCCCAGTAATCATACTGTATACTTGTAGAATATGTACTCAGGACGCATAGAATCTCGCAAGCACCTGAGTGCCAGCCGTCACCGATTTGTGGCTTCATCTCAGAGAGCCGTGGTTTCTCACGATAAGGCTATCCCCTTTGAGTATCATGATGATATGATCTCTTACCAGTGCCGCAAGCGCTGTGCTCTTCAGATCCACCGGCTACATACACAACATGTCAGCCTTGCTTGTGGTGGACGTACAATACGATTTCATCAACGGGTCATTGGCGGTCAAAGATTCTGAGAGCATTTTGCCTGTTGTCCACGAGCTCCTGGACGATGCGAAGTGGGACTTGGTTATAGCGAGTCAAGTAGGTGTCAAGGCATACGAGCATCTCGATGATAAGCATGAAGTGGTGAATACATGCCATTGTGTAGGACTATCACCCAGCTGGACATGTGTCTTTCGCGTCAGCGCATAACCTTGCGCCTTTCCAACCCGTCCGGTTGCCCCATCCCATTACACACGAGCAGCCCACAAGCGTAGAAGCGGGAGAAATATTGAAAGGAGCCGCACCCGAAGACACGATCGTGCAGATGTTATGGCCTGACCACTGCGTGCAGGGTACTAAGGCTAGTGATCGCGTTTGCATAACCTGGGTGCAACAGCGTGGCTGACCTCTGAGTCTGCTCCCCATGGGTTGCATAGGGAGCCGAGCTGGAAGAAGGTGTCCGCGTGCGGCTCGAGAGACTGGGACCCAAAGCGCATATTGTGCGGAAGGTGGGGATGATACTTCATGTACACGCGAACGACAGAGTCGACGTCGACTGTCTCGCAGGGTTGTCATCCGCACATAGACGGATACTCCGCCTTCGCTCTCAATCACTACGTTAAGTTCACCGAGCTGCCTCGGCTCCTATTTTCCAAAGGAATACACAAGGTCACTATCGTGGGCCTAGCCACTGATTACTGCGTGCGGGCAAGCGTTAGTAGGCGTTCTCCTCCCTGTTGTCGACTTATGCTGTATTTCGAATTCATTTGTCATAGGCCATCGATGCACGCAAGTTCGACTTCGAGGTGGACATTGTTCGTGCCGGCGTCCGCGGGGTATACTCGGACAAGGAAGAGACTGTCCTACAGGAACTCGAAAAATGGGGATGCAAGATAATCTGAGGTGGAAGCACGGCGAGAATCGGTACGTCCAGTAAAAGTTATCCACTGTGCACTAGGAAGCGGCTTCCTGCTATGCAGCATTGTTTCTATTACCAGACACCAGTGGCTGGATCTCAACCTCAGTTTTCGTCAGTGTGAGGTTGGGCCTTGTCCAGCTAGCCCGCCGACGGGCGAAAAGCAGTTGAAAGATGACGATGGGTATTATTACTAAGTAAATGGTGTGCTCGTATTGGTTCACCGGCAGGTAGACACTGGGGAGCCTTCTGCTGATAACGCCTATAGGGTTCGTCTCGCACTGATGTTTATCAGATGTTTGGACGCGACGGCGGTGTAAGGCGTGGATATGAATACGCTGGTCACAGGGCTCTGATTCGCTGCCGGTGCCATTAAATATTAGAACATCGATGGCGGCGACGCAGCATGATAAGACGACAACATACTATGACGTCGCATGCGCACACCATAGCTTTTCACTTACTCTTTTCTTAAACCTTCATAACTATCCCACAGACCGATCTTCTGCATTTGGAGACATGACTACCGCTGGATCCGTAGATCGACAGAGCCTGTTCTCGGTGGAGGGGTTGGTGGCTGTCGTGACCGGCGGAGGAACAGGTGACTCCCAGGATACTTCGTCTGACATGTGTGTTCATGGAGATATGGAGTATAGGCATTGGTCGTATGATTGCAACTGCTCTAGAGAATAACGGTGCTACCGTATACATCGTGGGCCGACGATTGGAAGTTCTGGAGACAGCTGCGAAGGAGAGCAACGTGAGTGATCGAACGTGTTCGACCGTTGGGGAACTAGTACTAAGTGGCAAGCGCATCCGACGTCGCCCTGCAGAAATTCGGAAAGTTAATCCCCTTGCAAGGGGATGTAACCAGCAAGGATTCCCTCCTTTCGTTGGTCGAGACGCTTGGGTCTCGCCATGGTTACATCAACCTTCTAGTAAACAACTCCGGAGTGATGTTTGCGCCTCAGTCTCGTCATTCTCTCGAACCGGTTAAGGATATCAAGGAATTGCAAGCCCGGCTTTGGGACTATTCCACGCCAGAGCAATTTGCAAAGACCTTCGAGGTAAATTGCACAGCGGTGTATTTCACGACAGTCGCCTTTCTAGAGTTGCTGGATGCGGGGAATCACAAAGGCGGTATCCACGGAGTGACGAGCCAAGTCATTACTGTCTCAAGCATCGCCGGGATGAGGAGGGATTCGCAGATGTTCAGCGCTGCCTACTCAATGAGCAAGGCCGCCGTGACACACCTGGGAAAGCTATTGGCGAACATTCTGAAGGACCAGAAGATACGGAGCAATATCATTGCCCCTGGCCTTTACCCATCAGGTACGGAGCTCCAACGGCGGCGATAGGCGCAGCGCTAACTCGCATGCAGAGATGACAGCGGAAATGTGGTCCGAGGAGCTAGTCCAGAAAGGTGTCCCACTGCAAAGAGGAGGGGAAATACAGGATATGGGTGGTCTGGCATTATTCCTGGCGAGCAGAGCAGGCGCATACGTTAATGGGACTCTACACATTAGTGACGGTGGCAGGCTCGGCCTGTTCTCTTCGACTTATTGATTCCGTCAGAGCATACTAGGGTGTACCCGAATGTACGATAGGATCTTGCTAGATGATGACAGAGCATACTTGCGAGGCGACGGAGCGGAATAATCGATATTCGCAGAAGGAAATAGCAAGGAGGTCGACGGATGAAGCATGGCATATAAAGGAAATCCGACCCCCGTCCTAGCCAGAGACGGAGAGCATAACTGACAGGAGCCTCCAAGACGTTGACCAGGTCTTCCATGCTGTGACTCACTTTCCCGAAAGCAGAGACAAAGGTATCCTGCTATCACCGCTCTAACTGACATCCGTTTCCATGTCGTGATCATGAGTCGCGCGGAGGCCTCCAGCCAGTTTCGCAGGAAAGGACGAGGGAGGCCGTTTCGGTCGGCGCGCGGGCTAAGCGGAAATATATCGCTGGTAGGCAATCTCCGCACGAGCGCAGGGTTCTCAACGGCATCTGCGATCCGCCGGCATTGACAATGCAGTGAGAAGCTCACAGAAAGGGTGAATCAGCGGGGGCGGTAGCCATTCGACGTTGGACTTTGTACTGCGCGACTATGCCGCCGGACACGACTAGGGCGAGCTCATCGCGAAACGCAAGGAAAGTCGTCCTGAGCGAGGAGGAGTTGACCCTCAGAAGAGCTCGCGGGGAAATATCTTGTGCGGAATGCCGAAGGTCTTGCTTCCTCCAGTCTTGTCGTCCGACCGTGGCGGTTTCTTACTGCTGTGATGTTTGTCAAGGCTCAAACTCAAGTGTGACAAAAGGCTGCCGTGTAGTTCATGCGAGAGGAGGGGCTGTCCGAATATCTGTCCGAATGGTATACCTGTTCGCAGACTTGGTCTTTATGTGGTAGTACTGACGTCTCCGAGGGCAGGCACGTTGGCAGCAGGGCAGGGTTCAAGGCGTGTGTGTTGAGTCTTTGCGTGGCCAGCCCTCTAAACCCAGTTGCAGGTTCATTCTGTCGGACACCAGGGATCTGCATCGGAAGATCACTGAGATGTCCCAGAGAATTCGCCAGCTAGAAGATGCACTCGCGGTATTTCAAGCTAGCATCTCTAGTGAACGCCATCCTCTGTTATCTGAGGAGCTTACCGCAATCAAATTCTGGCCAGAAGTCAGGCCCGAACGCGAAGAAAATTCAACAACTCGATTTGGCCCCGTAGGCTCGCTGGATGCATTCGGCACTCTTTCAGTTGGAGAGCAAGGTGAAGCCAAGTACTTCGGTCGATCTGCTGGAGGCGAAGTGAGCGTTTTATATTGTGCAGATAGAAAATGTGTTCATGCTTCTTCTCAGGCTCTTCTATTAGTACGTCTCAGTCCGTTCCCCTCGCTCGCGCTGAACACTTAGTATTCACCTGGAAGGTGGGTGCTGACATGGAGGGTGCCCCGCCGCGCAGGGATGATTCTGCATCCACCCAGGATGAGCTATCGAGGATTCTGGGAAAGCTCCCCCAGGATTTCCTAGGCAACGCAAGTGATGAAATACTCGAACTTGTCTGGAATGAACTTCCACCACAAGCACGTGAGTACGCCCATCTGTGTCTCCAATGGTGTACCTCACTGACGAGCTACGCAGGAGCATGGTCACTTTGCGAAACTTATTTCGAGCATGCCTCATGGTTCTTTAACTGCGTCACCCGGGACGAGATTGTGAACGAAATGATAGCTCCGGTCTATAAAATGGTCAAAGACAGAACACGGCCTGACTTCAACCCTAGAGATATGTCCTCAGTAGGACCTCATACCATAGCCGTCCTCTATTTCACATTCGCAGTCGGGGCACTCATGGACTTGACGTTGCCTGCGTACAATTCCGAAGCTGAAAGATACTTCCGCCTCGGGCGTGCCGCGTTTTCCTTACGCTCGGTTGTTGATTCTCCGGTGGTTGAGACGGTCCAGGCTATAGCACTTATGAGTGCCTACCACGGCTTAGACGGCCAGCGATACACAATGGATAGTTCTTGGTCACTGTGTGCCTTCGCCACAAAACTGGCGCAAAGCGTATGTTCTCGTGCCCCTTCTGTTGAGGCTCTCTTTAACGTTTGTCCTGTTTCCAGTTAGGTCTTCGTGCGTCCCTTAAGTATAAGGAAGGGTTCCTCACGACTTACAGCAGTGACTAGATCGTGATTGTGCTCGCTGGGGTCTTGATGCCAAGACTGTTGAGAGAAGAAGAACCGTATTCTGGGCTATATTCACCGGTGATGTTATGCTGGTAAGTATCGAATCTCTTCGCATCAGCTATGAACTCAAGCAGTACATAATGAAGAGCATCATGCTCGGCCGACCCCTGTCGACCCCTCTCTCGCATATCGACTGCGAGTTTCCCACCGATCACGCACAGACTGTCAACGAGAATGGAGAACCTGAGCCTAGCTGTAAGTATCTTTCTTTGAGTCTAAAGCGCCTTAGTAGATCATTACGGATTGTCCAGACAGCGCGTGGCGTTACAAAGTCGTTAAGGAATTAATGGCTCCCATCTGCGAGCGTATGCTGGCAGCTGAGCCCCCAAGTTACGAAATTGCCCTTGAGCTGGACGCTAAAGTTCGCGCTACGCCTGTACCCGTGTCGTTCAAGCTGTTCCTAGGACCTGAAGACGAAGATAGGCCTTCTATGATTGTGCAAGCATACTTGTTATCGCAGTATCGTATGAATGGTAGACTTCCCAATCATATACCGAGGTGAAAGGTCTGACATGGCATAAATAGCTATGCTCGTGATCCATCGAAGCTTCTTGTAGGTCTCATGGCGAGAGTCCGGATCATATCTGACTCTCTTTGCTTGCAGTGCTCAGGCATTACTGGACCATCCGCTCAACCCATTCCGAAGTCCCTATGCGCCATCTTACCTTGCAGCATATCGCTGCGCGTCTGTGGTTATCAAGTCCAGCATCCACTTCTTCGATCGTTGCCCGAATCTCATCGTACGGTTCGCTTCTTTCTGGTCCCATGCATTCTCAGCCACGGTGAGATATTATACTTGTCGTTTCATATGCGTCCGCTCATATCGCGTCCAGCTCATCATGGGATTCGTCGTGACCCGCACGCCAGCATCAAATATTGCTGCCACAGCATTTGTCGAGTTCAACGCTGGAATCGAGCTATTCCAGAAGGCGGCGATAGATAATTATCGAGCAAGGAGGGCACTGGTATGATAAAATCATATATGCTAGGATCCATGACATAATTGCTTCCAGCTCGTTCTCAGGAAACTGAAGGTAAGGGCGGATCGTGTCTATTCTCGTTCCGGCCCTCGAGACCGCCCACACGATATGGACCAAGACTCGAATGCAGACGTGGACAGAGGGCCGGATGAGTTAGCCGTCTTCGGGGGGAAGACAAGCGCCTTGCCGACGAAATCCCTGTCGACAGCTTGGTCAAACACTTATTCACGCTCCCAGTCGACAACTCCATCGAGCCGAATTGACGCCGCGTTCTCGCCTGCCTCCGACGGGTCGGGCGTGTTGCCCAGCCCTCCAGGCCTGGCGCAGCCGTCTCTTGCCAGTCAGGTCCCACCATTACAATGGTCAGATTTGGCTTTTCCGTCCGAGTCGCAAGCACAAGAAGGCCTGCAGGTACCTTCTCCCGGGGCATTTATGGCCGCTTCGCAAGCGGGTCTGTTTTCCGCACCCTCAAACGTCTCGAGTCCTCAGCAGCAGATGTCTCAAGACTACTACTACGGGACAACGGTGGCTCCTGCACCGGCTGATCTTTCTTATATGGGTTTGGTGCCGGAGGGATCAGGTGTCGATAGTCAGTGGATGTCACTTTTGCGCGAGTCTGGCCTCTTAGAGCCAGGGTATGACGGGATGCGGTACGACATGCAAACCGGATAGCACAGCCTCCGAGTCTTTTTCCTTGTGACACCATTGCATCTGAACTTGCTACTAATAGGTCATACACATGCTGGATTAGGATAGGAGTTCATGTAGAATAGATTGAGCCTGTACAGAGCAGGGGAAAGCAGGGGATTATATGACGGGAAAAGAAGGGCGTCAAGCACCTGACTCGACGAAGCTGAGCTTTGCCTACAATCTGCAACTCCGTCCGACATTACCTTCGACTTTCCTCAGATCTATCTCGCCATAGCCGGAATACGCTAGGCCCCGAAGGTTCCAATCAGAGTCTGCTGGTTGGACGGCGCCGCTCTCGTCAATAGCGCGGCACCAAACGCGCTCTGCCGCGTCTGAAAGCTCCAACGTTGCCTCCCACAGTGTCCAACTCCATTTGCCTTCCTGATACGTTATGTGTGCATCCCGCCATGTCCGGCCGGAGTCGATGCTGACTTCAACTGCCTTGACTTGGCCTGTCACACCTGCCATGGCGTAGCCCTTCACGCAGAGGAAGGTCTGCGGACTGGTTCGAAGGGAAACGGAGGCAACCACCGAGTTGAGTGGGTTGAACTGCAGAGGCGGGACCTTGCACCACCAGCCCCCAGCATGCGCTTGGTCGCGGGAGCATACCTCTTCGGGAAGGACCTTGTAGTCGCGTTTGTGGTAGAAGTTGTCGGGCTCCCGGTCGGAGACCAGGATGCTGTCGACCCATTTGACCCAACGAACCCCGGTGTACCCGGGAACTACGACTCGGAAAGGGTAGCCATGCTCGGGCGTCAACGGATGTCCATTCATCTGCCAAATCAATGTCACACATATAGCTCGTATCTGGTACCCCCCTTCCTGGCGCTCACCTCATAAGCTATAATGACATCACCTTCCTCATCCATGGCCTTCTCCAGCGATATAGACGTTCCAAACCAATTGTCATCCGAACAGGCCGCGATGTGCGATCCCATGCACAAGTGCAGCGGCTTATCGTGTTCTGCAGGAGGACGGACACCGGCAGCGAGGAGCAGCTGTCGCATCGACACACCCGCCCACCTGACATTGCATATAACCCCTTCATTCCATTTCACGCCGTCGACATTCCTCTTCTTCCTTTCTGCCATAGTTTTTCGCCTATTCCCTGCACACTGCATCCCGTAGTAAGTAACACGACCAGTCGTCAGTGGGAAGAACGCACTTGGAGGGCTGCCACGACCTCTACACGAGGAAAAATCCTCTTGAGATCATCCAACCTGAACTGCAGAGCATTCTGAACAAGACCCCTGACAGATAACGTGAACGTATCGGCCTCCAAGCACTTGACGGGGGCTGAAAGCAACGTTCAACACTACACGGCCCGCGAAGTAGATACAGGGACATACAGTGGTTGCGACAATAGATTAATTCATCCGGGGTGTAAGGTTGCGCGACGAGGGCAACCAAGTCCGGTTCCGCGTTATATGGCTGCTCCTGCAAAACGCTGAGACGGTTGCTAAACGAAGACTGGGTGGAAGGATCCATGATTGCGTTGAGACATAGACTCCATAACCTTTTATTTCAGAGTGGAGCCTTCTCGAACCAGTATGAGACACCGCTCCCCGCTCCGTACGAGGAATACGGACTTCTCATTTCCTCCGAGTACGTCAGATTGCAGGGTCGACAGCGCAGAGAAGCACGTAAGATAAGGTTTCTACGCTTTGGAAACGTCGAGTCTGACATGGTGAACGAAACCGGTACCCCTTTGCAAAGCGAGAAGAGTGCTGCTGAGGTTCAGCTTGGGTTCAGCCACAGCGGGCACACTAGTCCTCTCAGGTAATTTATTACATCTGACACCACAGGCTGAATTCTGTGCGCTGCTACGGCCTTTTATCTCTACAAAACACCCAAATCGCCCGATACTCTTTCGAGTTCTTTTCATTCTCATTCGGTCATTATCTGGTCGACATGGCTCGAGGTGCAGGGTGAGGGTCCTGACTGATACATGACAGCAATAATAGCCATTCGGAATTGAGAGCAGCTGACGCCCACGCAGCGCTCAATATCAGGTAGAGCTAAGCTTGTACTTAGCCCATAGCATGCTGGAATGAAGTATCGTCGGTCAATACGGCAGCCTTATCCAGCTCTTCGTGTCCCGATGCCCTCGGCGCATAGTGGAACAACCTCGGCCGCAGTCCCTCTACTGACAGTCGTGTGTGTGGAAGCCCATGCAGGTCAGTGTTATTCAGCCCTTCTATCTGGAGCAATGATACACGAGGGAGTGCTACATCCAAAACGAACGAAGTAAATAAATAGAGGTGCAAGGATCGAAGATTGCTGCGAATGGTGCTGGTCGTGTCTTGTCTTGTGGCGAAAGGGCGGTTGTGCCGGACATCCACCCCACTAAATTAGAACTGGAAGAGACGGGAGCGCTTGGCGGGGACGTTGGTCTGAACGACCGGGACAACGACCTTCACGGCCTCTGGAGTGGATGTGGACCTCGACGTCACAGTGGTTGTAAGCATGGTGAACTTGGCAGCTGAGACGGGGCCAGCCTTGGCTGCAGTGTTGGCGCAAGGACCGTTGTCGTCCCAGGCGCCGGAGGATCCTCCAGGGGTTTCAGCGTAGTTCCATTGATTCGCCGTCCAGACGTCACCGCTTGCAGGAAGCTATCAGTATCGCAAGCAACGTCCACAATGGACCCAAACACGCACTTATACAGAACCTGGTCGCCCGCAGTGTAAGCAACGTTAGCCACCCAAGCCGATAGAGATCCACAGCTTCCCGAAGGTGTGGTGGTAGTAGAGGTGGAAGCCGTCGAGGTCGTGGTCGTGGTCGTGGAAGTTGGCGCGGAGGTGGTAGTGCCAGAAGAAGTGCTGGTGGGAGCGGATGAGCCACCAGTGAGGTAGCTCTTGATGGCCTGGTCATATCGGTTGTTGGCTATAATTCCAGCCGCCATCACTCTCAGGTGAATCATGCTTCAAGCACACGAGCAGACGAACCGTAAGCCTGAGAAGCATCCCACAGCATGACGCCTCCGAACGACGAGTATTGGGCCTTCATGGCCTGAGCGATGCTACCGAGAGTGGCAGCATCGACATATCCGGAGCCGGCGGCGGTAGATGATGCAGGGGCGCCAATGTAGATCTTCACGTTCTTGTTGGGTGAAGTGGACTTCGCCCAGCTGTCCCACTGGTCAAAGTTCCAATCGTTGGCGTTGTCGTAGTTCTGCAGGCCGCAGTAGTTGTTGTCTGCGAAGTACTGTAAGTCTCACTGCGAGATTTGAGGGAGGGGCGATGCGCACAGAATTGGACGTAAAGCGCATCGAAACCTTCGGCATTGATGACGCTGCCGAGATAGGCGTCTGGGAATGGGCATTGGGGCGCGCCGGTGATGTAATAACTAGATTTACTCTGAGCCCTCCAGTGATACCTATCGAGACCGGAGACTCACGTCTTGGAACCGCCGTTCATCAGAGTGCGAAGCGCACTGACGAAGGTCGGGTAGTACTGCGCAGAACCACCCTCAATGTCGAGGTCGATTCTACAGCAGATTACTGATCAGATAAATGTGGTATAAAGGATCATAATGACACACCCGTCAAGGACAGCGTTACCGAAGGGCCTGATGTCGCTGGATCCACCCAGCAAGAGGTTCCAGATGGTGGTAGCGAATTCGGTGGCCTGGGCGTCTGACGAGAAGCCGTTCGCGCCAGTCGCACCGCCCAGACTCATGGTGACGATCTTGCCCTTAGATTGGCACGTCTGAATATCGGAGGCCAGGAAAGAACAGTCCGGTAGTTGCGTGTTGGGGAACACGGCATCGTCATTGACATTACAGATCTAATGATGTCGGTCTTAGAACCGGTGGGTGCACCGCAGAGAAGGACACCAACGTTGGAAAGATCCAGGGATGGCTCGCCGCCGGTACCGAAGAAGACGTTCAAAAATGCCATAGGAATGGCATCGATGGTGTCATCCTAGGGAACAGGTTCAGGTCTATTCCGGTGCGCCCACAAATGCGCCTACCTGGCAATAGTGTGTTAGGTTGGTTTGCCAGTTAGCGGTGTCGCTGGAGTGCGTAGCACCGTAGCTGTTCTGACCCCAATAACTGACGACAGTCGGTCACTAAGCGCAGGTCATATGCAGCAGCATCGAAGGACTCACACAGCCAACTATTTGTATGGGAAGCTGTTAATACGCCGCCAAGGAGGTACAACACAGTTCGAGAACACGCACGTTATCAGTGGCAGAATTGTCGAAACCCAATACTCCGGATGCGCCGAAGATTAAGGCGACCGAGGCAATGGGGAGCACTGCAAGGACCATGACGAGGATCTTCACCAATCTGCTGAAGGAGGGGAAGCAGATGCTCGAGAGAGCTGATCTGGAGTTGAGCGTTCCCGTCGAGCCCCCTTATATATCCTCCAGGACCCCCTTCCATCCGAGAACGAGTGAAACTGCGGGGTCAACGCTTCGGGGGAGGCACATTGATAGTTACCCGTCGGCCTATGTGATTGCTTCTCCAAGAATACAACGCCGGATGCAGGAGAGTGCGCCGAGGTGTTCCCATGCAGCGATGAGGGCGGCACCGCGATTAGTTATTCGGGAACAGCATTGCACGCATGGTACCGTTGAGTAGGGACTGGTGTACATATGAGTCGACTTGGTAGGTTCATCTGTCGCGACGTCATCAGGTCGTCCACCGGAAACAAATAGGTTGATCCTTTGCGTTCGTGCATGTGTGTCCGGCAGGACGAATTGGGGATATTGCACCTATCGTTGCCAGATAAAGAGAGAAGACCCACGTCTCATGCCTGAGTATACTGCTTCCAAGAAGCCAAGTGAGTGAATCGCACCTTATGCTATCTTATGGATCTACGGGAGTGGCTTCGATATCCGTATCTCATTCCGAGACACCTCAGCCATGCTAGCCTTCCGACAATCAGGATAAAGATTGCAATGCAAGTACTCGGGTCCCCGCGCAGGCGACGACGCCGCGGGTGCGATTTTGATCCTTTCTCGGTTCACAAGGGGTTTCCTAGTGTCATAATCCACCTTCGGACGGGGTCCAACCTAGTAGTATGGACCGCAGGTGCTGCGCATCAGCTGTGAACAGTACAACACCCATGACCGCGTAACCATGGGCGCCATAATCATGCGCCATGTGGGCAGCAAGGGAGCAGAGAGATCCGCTTGGAAGCCAGTGTGGCCATTCCGCTTATACCATTCCTGTCCATATGAACTCTCCAAAGATAGATAGCTGTAGGTTATAGCCAATTTACGCCCATCAACGTGCCCATAAGGATGGCGAGCGGCGCAACTTGAGAAGAGCCTGCTCACGTCTCTGTACGTTCTCGTCCATGCAAGTCCGCGACCGATAACAAGAATAGGGAATGCGTTCGGCCGACTTACACACATTTGCGACGAACTCGAGCTCTCGACGATAAGCCGGTGCGAAGCCTTCTCCCAGAGAGATGAACTCGGACTGTCCGACGACCAGGTATGTAGCGGCAAAGAATTGGTAAGAACGTCCGGCCTGTCCGAATCTATCTCGCAATTAGACGCCACGATACCCCTCCAACTCGCGCCTCGAGGCTTACTGCGGACTTCTATCAGCCTAGAATTAGCGCACTGCGTGCGACTCTCCTCGAGCTATACGAAGCCATAGCACGTCCTGTGACTGGCTCTTACGGGGCCCTGTGATCTTAATTGCTACGGTCGACAAGAGCTTTTTCTCTAAACTCCACCTAGGCCTCGAGCGCAATAATAACTGACGAGAACTAGGGTCTGTAAGTATTGGATGGCTGCTCTTTCACTCGCAGATGACAACCACCCAATTGTCAATGGACGGTCATGGCAAGGTGAATGGTCCCATTGGCTAGGTCATGACGAAACGCACCCTCCTACGGCTCGGGGTTGAGATGGCTACAGGCGTCGGCGTAGGATGGTGTATTCGTTGTTACCTGGTGAACGCAGTGCACAGTTGAAGACATATGCACTCAGCCCCATCTCATGACGAATGGGCAGTTTCCGTATCGATATACTCTAGTACAATCAGGTACGTGTACATGTAATACTGGTTGTATGCGCGCATCAATTTGAGCGTTTCGCCGTATGTTCTGAGAGCGATGATGCTCAGAGGCGAGATGACCGGTACCGTTCGTTTGTCTGTTAATACTGATATGACCTGTATACCCGCTGCGACACATCCTCACATACCCATGTCCTCCAGCCGCATGAACTGCCCGCGTCAGGACAGCGCGGTGCCATTGTCAACCTAAAATGTCATCATTGCTTCCTATTCACATTGCGCCGGAGGATGTACATCGCTGTGGGGTCCATGGTGTGTAGGGGCGGACTGTTAGCCGTGATATGTCTGCCCGTATGCAGATGGAGAATAAGGCTGCGGCCCATGTTCCTTTACATGTCTGCCGAGGCACGCAGTTATTGCACTTCACACAGATCAGGATCTAGTTGCTGCTTTGGATGGGCTAGGACGGGCTCGTCACGTCTCTCAGACAGGCTACATTTGAGCGCGGAGCGACGTACGTCTACTTGCTGTTTCTGTTACGGACAGAAGTTAGTGCCGTTTCTGGAACGTATACAGATATCAATACAAGCTTGAGGGCGTTACATGGTTGTGGCTTGTCTGGAACAATACCTCCTACACAGATTATGATCGATTCTACATTACCAGTGTCCGCGAGCCGAACGACAGAATACCGAGTGCAAGTCCAGAGCCGAGAGGTCCGAATATCCGGGGTCCAGAAAAGATGGCAATCAAACGAAGGTTCCGCCATCGCTGGCATCGCTGATGAGCATTCAAGCCAGCTCGCGCTCTATGGCAGCATTGATGACTGCTTTCCTTGAAGTCAAGTCCACGCCGAACTGCTCCTCCAACCTCCTCCGTATCTCCCTCTTCGTGATCGTGTTAAGGTCCGCTCCTCGCAGAATGACCTGGACTGCCCTCTCTAGCTCGGTGTCGGATGGGGCCCCTTCCGAGCCAGTGATGGCCTGGAGGTCGAAATCGAGGTGGCTAGACACAGCCCGCGACGGCACAGGCTGGTGGAGTACGCTGCCGATTTCGCTCATTGCGCGAACGGGAGTGTTGTGGCCCGAGCGGTAGCTTGGAGGCCTGACGTATGGCGTCGGCATTGCTGGCGGAGAGTCCATCTTCCGCTCGTAGTAGGTTTCAGCCCCGTACAAGGACGGCCCTCGGGATGCCGCATAGTCAACCCTCTCGATCTTACTGGGCGGTATCCAGGAACCGATACTATGGTTGGACTCCTTGTCCCAAAGCTCGTTTTCCTGGGCAGGGAACATGAGCGGCTTATGGCGCGATATAGACATCGTTACTTACATAGTCCTCCCATGATTTGAGAGGGATGGACTTAGGGTCGAACTTACCCTCATCCTATGCAAGCAGTCAGCGACGCCCCACAGAAACAATCAAGGGACTCACGTGTACAACCAACTTCTTGCCCTGCTCACCAAGAACGACACGCGTCTGACCCCATGAGAAATCATCCATCTTCCAGAAAGAATACAAGGGGAGAAGGAAGGAAAACGCTGGTATTGCCAGGATATAGAAAATCATCCAGCCGATCATGTCCCATTTACGCCGGACAACGAACACGAGAGCCTGTAATCCATACACCGCGGCGATCATGACAATGGAGACCGTCGTGATGCTCTGCCTTGCTCCAACGGCCAGATAGATGAGGTAACCAATCTGTGGACATAAGTCAGACGACGGACGGGCAGGACGTCACGAGAAGAGACTTACATATGCTACTGTCACCGGCTGTATTATCGTCGATACCAAGTCAATAAGCACAACGAACCGCATAGAGAAGCAACAGAAACCGCAGAGCTGGTCTAGGAATATGAGTTCTGCGAGGTTGTGGACAGTAGAGTTGATCCAGCGCCGACGCTGAGAAAGAAGGACTTTCCAGTCGTCGGGTGCGACTGTGTAAGCATGCGCATCCCGGACAAACTGCGTTTTCAAGAATGGAAAATGCTTCAGAAGGAGTGTCGTCAGGTATCGATCCTCTCCGAGATGCAGCAAGTTCTTCATGTGGAGCGTATCAACACGATTCTCGGCGTAGTCTTGGATGACCTGGTTCGAGATGAAGAGCGGTTTCTTGGTGTCGGGGGTGCGTAGTCGGTAAAGAGTAAAACATCCAGGGAGACAGGTCACCGAGCCGAACAAACTCTCAAAAGCTTTCGTCATGTGGTGCGAAATGAAGTATTCGTACACCTCAGTCACAGTCAGATGAGGTGGCAACGGAGAAAAATTTTCACGACGTACTTGCATCATGGTAATGAGCGACTGCTTAGCATTCGCCAAGGATGTTTCACCACAGACTCCCAATAGTTTCTTGTCCCGTATCATTCTATCCAGCACCCTTAGATATACAAAGAATTAGAGAAGACAAGAACTCACGCTGAGACGAGCCGATTGAGGGACAAAGGATCGACTGTTGTGTCCGCGTCTACCATGAATACGTACTCGTAGAAGCTAGGATTCACGCCAATGACGTTCTTGATTTGATGATACATTTCTAGTTCCAAAGGGTTCATGGGAGAGCTGAAGTGTACCTAGAGGTCAATTTGTGAGATAGGGCAGAATCTACCGATAGAGCTCGGAGGATGGTACCTTGTTCAGAAAACGCATGAGGAGCATCTGAGAGTCCCGCTTGCCACGATTACCAGGCCTGGAGCGTTCGTTCGGCTTGCCAACCTTGACTACGACTAGGTACGGAACAACGTGGCCACCCGTCTCGTACAATCCCGAATAGACTTTCCCCATGTTGTGCTGCTTTGTGCCTTCGCCGAGAGAGAGGAAGCTCAAGGGTTCGGGATCTTCATTGAAATCGGCGCCCAATATGTCCAAGACGATGCGAGGGGTTGGTCGGTCGTTTCCAGACCCAACGATCATACCGTCACACAGAACTACAAGCAGCTTACGCTTGTCGTCGTATTTCATCCTGGCAAGCGAATCGATAGTCTTCTTGAGAGATTGCTCGCCTTCGGTATAGCAGGTGATTTGACAGACGACAAACTTGTCGTGGTCTTCAGGAGCCCTCTCCGCGCTGAGATTGATGGATGCAATGAACTTGAATCCGATGACGCTGACCATCATTATAGACAAGGCGAGTAGGATGTAGGTTGAGAAGAGGCATTGGGGAGATTCTCGGTTGTCGACTTTGCCTATTAGGAAAAGATTCCTCAGACACGTCGCTTGTCTTTGTAAGATGACGGAGTCGAGATTGAGAGAATTGAACTGCTTAGTGATATCACCACCTGCTTCCGTTTTGAAGAGGTCGACAACGGAAGGGTGCATGAAATTCACGTCAACCCCTCCAGGGGCCTGCATGCCGGTAGGCGCTTTCACGTACGGGGGAGTATTGATGTAATTGGTCAGGTCGTAGATCAGGCCGTTGTATATTGCCACCGATTTCGACGAGGCAGCCATGCTGGAGATTTCCTTGGGAGTATAGCCCACGAAACCCACTCGGTTGTTCCAGCGCATTTCGGTCATGACTTCCCAATACCAATCTGGGCGTGAATCGTTCGTGAACGCGCGGAAATCATGATATTGTGCATTTGGGTCGGTATCATTGGACGAGTCCAGCACAACCCAAGGGCTGACAGTACCCGTTACCCCATTGCAAAGCGCGCTGACCTGTAACAGCATCAGTGATTGACACTCTCGTGAGCACGATGAGACACAGACCTGAACTGGGAAGATATCGTCGGCGGCGGTGCCACCGTATTTCAAGATACTTTTGGCAGGCACTACACTGACGGCACGCTGGTGAGTCTCAGCGATCTCAGTCAGGTCGAAGACTTCGCCTCTGATAGACGTAAAGACATTGTTCGGGTTATCTTGTGAATTGTGTGAAGCGAGTTCACTGGTGCTGTAGACGTGTTCAGTCGGGCAAATGAGATCGCCAAGGGCCACGATCACGAAAAGTGTGCAAGCGCAGATAAACCAGATTAGGATGTTGATAGTTAGCTTTTCCCGCCATGCCTGACGAATATCTGGGCGCTTCATCCCACCGATCCACGTCAGGAGCGGGGTTGGCACCCACCAGGTGAGCATCCAGCATACTGCTACCCATCTGCGGCGTGCCGAGCTTTCCTTCAGGACTTCGGTTGTCTCCCCATCTGCAACCACCGCGTCCAACCCATCCTGGGCTAGCAGAGCTTTCGTATCAGCATTCTGGAACATATTGCGGGAAGGGGCATATGACTCTGTGCCGGCATCTGATCCAGGATAGTCTCGGTTACTCGTAAGCCTGCTCGCTGAGTAGTCTTCACTGCGAAGGGACTTCCGTTCATCAGATTCGTCGTCATAGAGGACCCCGGATGGAAATGCAGGAGTACGCGGCTGCAACGCATGGCTTGACTGGCCGAATGGGTCTCCGTAAGGGCCTTCATATGGTGAGTCCATCGGTGAGACATCTTCGCTGGCATATGGCGCATACGGATCCTCCATGCCACTACGACGGAGGCCTGCGTCAAGCTCAGCATTTCTGAAGCGGTTTCGCTTCTGCTCTTCTTCATCCGACGAACGCAGGGAGTCCTCGAGTTTGTGGAAAGCCACTTGAGAAAGGTATACCTGAGGTTGATGTCAGAGACTGAAGAGTCAGACGCAACGACCACAAACCTTGTGGTAGCCTACGGAGATGTCTGTATTCCGAAGGCCGAAGGCAGTTCGGGTCTGCTCTATGCGTTCTCTCGGCTCCCCCTCTATAATTCCCAAACTCTCCAATGGCTGCCTATACCTCTGGATGAACTCGTCAAGGGTCACGCTTACTTCAAAGGTGGTACCCATCCTCTGCGCTATTTCTGCCAAACCCAGGCATTTGACCTGTCCCTTGGCCGCCCGACCTTCAAACTGGTTCGGCAACTGAGAATCGTTGGGGTTGATGCAGAAGATATACCAAGGCTGAGCATCTGCAAGGGTTTCGAACAAAGTATCCAATGCACCACGAAACTCCCCTGCAACGCAAGGCGCGCCACCAGCAGAACCCTGTGTCATATAGAGATCATCCTTCTCCGGATCGATCTCTTTCTTTTCCAAGAGAGACCCGGTCCTACCACCACCGATACTCTTGCGTCGTGTGGACGGAGCGCGCATTGGCTTCACAGGTTGCTGCGCAGCCACAATGGTACCATCACTACGTGGGTCGGCTTGCACTGCAAGACTTTTTGTCGAAAATAATGCCTTTATAAAAGGGTTAGCAGACCCTTCGCCTGTAGGCTTCGTGGGTTGCCCTAAGCGCCCTGGCGACCCGCTGAGGAGCGAGACAAAATCAGGGTTAATGGCATCGAGGTTGCGCTCGAGGAAGCCATCGGTGGTGTACGTAACCGGCCCATTGTAATGCTGGATAGTGAAGGTCGGGTATCCCTGGCTATCCACGGCTCCTAGCCGGAAAGAAGAGTGGCTTCCCCAACGTCTGCCGAACGCCTCTGCCATGGTATGGTTTGTCTTTTTGGGCGCCCGACGGGCCTGGTCATCCATGATATGAATGAGACCGCCCGGCTTGTGCTGGATCAATCGCAGGCACTCAGAGTCATCGTAGTAAGGAACCTGAGGCACGACATCGGCAAGACCCTCTGCGGCATACTCCTCCATGTCCTTCTCGAAGACGCTCTTCATCACGAAGTGATGCAACCGCTCGTTAGCGTAATTAACGCAAAACTGGTCGAGCGAGTTAGGTCGGCTGGTCATGTTTTGCGGGCCAGGGAGGTCCAGCAGGGCGATGAAGGTGGCGAAGTCGTCCCGGCAGAGCTTGCGATTCACATACTCATTGAGCCACGTGAACAACAGCGAGTATAGGGTCTTTGCTAGATCGTCTCGGTTATCGGCGGCACCGTCTGGATCCAGGAAAACAGTACAAAGCTCCTTTCTGACGAGCGTAGTCTTACACGACAGAGCGGATTCGAGGGCCGCAGAGCGAACTCCCATGAACTCCGCCACGGTGCCTAGCAAGTCGACGTTTCGGACAACTGCAGTATCCTCGTTTCGATGCCGATCGACAGTGAAATCGAGGTTGCCCAGATGGGCAATCGTGGCCACGAGCTGGAATATCTGGGCTACTTGCCTCTTGGAGAAGCCCGCGTTCTTCATCGCCATCTTCAACTGGTCAAAGCGAAGACCATCGTCTTTGCGTCGCATGGGATTGCGACTCGACGCGACAGAACTCTGACCAAGGTACCGGTACGACACCTTCTCGTCTAGACGCAGATGCTGTCGTTCCTCCTGCGATAATCCGGCAAGAAGATAGTAGAAGACGTGGAAGTTACGCTCTCCGGAGGGAACCCGCGAAACGCGACTGCGTTCCAAGTAGTAGTCGAGAGTCTTTGCGCCGCATATTCTCCCCTTCTCTGTGAACTGCAGTTCGGTATACTTTCCGAACCGTGATGCATTAGAATTGAGGAGCGTGCTGGCGTTACCAAATGATTCCAGGATGAACTCCGAGGCGGGAAGCTGCTCGGCGAGCTTCGCACCTTTCTTGCCTGGACTATTGATGCTCAGATCCAGCAGTATCTTGATGGATAGCCTACGGCTCTCGGACTTGCCACTACCGGTCTCTCCGCTGTCGAATATAAGGATCAGCTCGTCTAATTGAACTGGTAGAAATCACTGACCTCATCAGTATACACTGATCCTGAGACGTCCTGCGCATATGGTAGTATGCATTGGCGGCCAGCTGAAAGACATGGGGCGGCAGAGGAACCTTCGAGTGCGAGACATCTCGGTACTCCGCGATGTATTTCTGCAATACGGAATCGGCATTGCTAGCGACATATTTGTGCGGGTTGACCGCGACGACAGCAGAGCTTCCGATAGTTGTGTAGATGATGTCCGACATGAACCGCTCCCGCAGGCACGACACGACGAGGCCGTCGGAAGGCGCAGGGAGGGTGGTGAGGTCCGATACAGATTCCAACGGCCGCCGTTCATGGTCCAGGTATCGCGAGCCCTGCCGAGGGGTGTCTTCCGCCTCAGACGACATAGTGGTGAAGGGCGCTGCCCGAATCTAGAGGCCAGACGAGGGTTCTGTGGAAGAGACAGAAAACACGAGTGGAAGTAACCTCTGCTGCTGCGACCACCAGAGCATTCACACACGCAAATAGGTTGTCCGGTGAATGATATTTATAAGTCATGCCAGAATGCAAGGACGTGTGTCAGGTGCTGCGCATAGGCGGTCTCGGGAGAATCGCGAATAGTCGGGTCCTAATATTACTTCAAGGGAAATGAAGTCAGTGACATACCTGCATTGGCAGATGTCGAATGCTTTCTGAAGATGATATCCAAGGTACCCACGCAATAGAGGGTGCGAATATGATTGCCCGCAAGCATAGAGACTGACAAAATCTTGCGGTAAGCATATCGACCCTAGTAAGAGAACCATCACCCCGTACAATATCTGTGAGAAAGAGCCAGGTTAGCTGGGACATACAATATCCCATTCACATGAACCTGACTTGTTCACGCACCCTCCAGAATCTTCCCATCCCAATAAAAGTACAATTGAATTAACCTAGACACCTCACCCAAGATGAAGACGGATGCCCTGGCTGGTCGATCTGTATCGAAGTCTTGAGTCATTGCAAGTCCTGACTCAAAGTCACCCTCGCATCGACAATCACGTTGCAAGCAGTGGTTGGTAGACGCCTACGCCAGGCGACACGAACGTGGTTGAGATGAAATCTAATGAAATGTGTTGACATGACGGTCAAATGACGGACATGACGGAAAGACAAGGCAATAATATAATATCACAGCCACAGTGCCGCGGTAGAACCTCGGCTTGTGTAAAGTTCAAGCCCGAGGGACTCCGGAGCAATTCTTGCTTTCAGCCATGTATCTTTGACCACATGCCCGGAGATGCGTTGTAACCTGCTTTTGAATAAGACTACCAAATGCTTGAGGACTATGCGTCAAGTTCAATGGGAGGCTGAACGAGATATCACCACTTGCGTAACTGCTACGGATAGCAAGGGAGATCCTAGCCGCTCTTCAACTCCCAGGCTGCAGCGTCTGCCAGTTCCTGAGCTACGTGCCACCGTTGAACGATGGCTGAAATCAGTAGAGCCTTTCTTACTGGAGGCTGCTGATCATGGCGGCGAGGATTTTGAAATGGCTTTGCGCAAGAGAAGCGAGGCTTTGTCTGACTCGCAAGAGTCTCTCAGCGTCTTACAAGATCGCCTGCTCGGTGAGCTACTTCTGCAGATAGCAGCACTATCGCTGTCCAGTTCATATCATCGTAGATCTCGAAAGAAAATCGCCCTATAACTGGCTGGACGATAATATCTGGACGAACACTGCATACCTAGAAAGGAGGGAGCCTATTATGATCCATTCTAACTGGTGGCTCGCCTTCTACGACGACATTAACGTGCCATCGCATGCTACCAACGAGCGTTCATTCCCGCATGATATTGGGATTACTCCTTGGCAGGTCAGAAGAGCGGCTTGGCTTGTGCATCGATTAGTCGACTTCAAGCGCAGGCTGGAAAAGTTCGTTCTTGATCTAGGGAGAGTCCTTCTCTAGCTGATGATCTCTTCAAGGCAGGAAATATACGCAGAAACCACGCGAGCAGGTAGAGCCTTTTTTCCGTTGTCGCCCTCCGTTTCCTCACCCAAATATAGGCATCTGGTATCAACATGCCTTCTCCAAGGTTTTCAATATGTGTCGTATACCACGACTGCGCTGTGATGGGCTCAGCGCCGCTCCGTCGTCTGCTCGATGTCAGATATTTGTGATGATCCATGACTGGTTCTACGCTGTTGAAGTCGCGAACCAGGAGGGCGACCCAGTCCCGGTCCATGACATTGAAGCCAGGTTAAGAAGTATCGTGAAGGATGTTCAGGAACGCCTTCGCAAAGCAGAGAAGGCCGTCCCTGTTGGGGTGCTGAGTGCAGTCGACCGAGACACATGGGCCCGAGTACGTTGTCCGTGCTCCAGTTCGAGTTTTGGGAAAAATTGATTGTCCAACGCAGAACCAACAACACCTGCTATCCCTTTCTCCGAGGAACCAGGAAATCTTCACCGTCATCAAAGACTCACTATTCGCTCTGAGCCTCGACGCATATACCTACGAGCTAGCGGACTCATCCGGTGATTCCTTGCATTCTATCAGCTTGCGACATGAGTTTCGTTTCTGATGATGGTTTACCTTTTTCTTTTCCAGAAGGCCAAGGCCGTTATCATCGGCCTGAACGCCACAGTGGTGACGCAGTGGAAAGAGATGCCCATTTGCATAATGTCCGTTCCGGCATCAATGCGCGCAATCGTTTCTTCGACAAAAGCCTTACTCTCATCGTCGAAAATAATGCACGGGCTGGTGCTATGGGTGAACATGCACCCGTAGACGCTCTTGTTCCAAGCATCGCCTGTGAATATGCCATAGTTGAGGGGATAGATTCGAAATTCTTCCCGAACCCAGACCCTGCCACCGATTTCTCCTACAGTGACGACGGAGTAGCAGGCTGGAATAGATTAGATTGGGTCGTCGACGGCGCGGTTGAACAGGCTTGCGTCGTAGCTGAAGACGCCGCCAAGGTCATCATCGCTGACTCGGATGACAGCGTGCTCTGGTTCACAGACTACGGCGGTGATTGGATAAAGGAGAGACGTGGGTCCACCCTTGTTTGTCATGCAAGCGATACTTGATCTGCATATGTGCGGTAGTAAAGCTATCTCCCGACGCATACATTCAGATGGCCTTACAACTGGCATGGTACCGAACTCGGCATTGTTTCACAGCTGTCTACGAGACCGCTCTGACAAGGCTTTTTTTGCATGGTCGTACGGAGACAATAAGGAGCCTCACAACTGAAAGTCGTGCATTCGTCTTAGCGATGCTCGATCCGTCCGCATTGGTAAGGTCTTGCACACAACTTACTGCAGGGTATGTCATCATTCATATCATCGGCTTGCAGGACACGGACCGTTACCGCGCTCTTTGCCGTGCTGTGCAGAGACATGTTGTCCTTACCCGCGAAGCAGCAACAGGGAAGGGCATCGATAGACATCTGCTAGGCCTAGAATTTGTACGGCAGCCTTCCGAACCCACCCCAGCGCTGTTTGAAGACCCTCTTTACGAGCTGAGCAGGGAATGGAAGCTTAGTACGAGCGGTCTTAGTGCCGGCCATCTGTTCAAAGGGACCGGGTGCGTAGCTATACCCGAACTCATCTCGAATTGAGCTGATAGAGCGCAGCTTCGGGTCCCCGTATCGTGATGGCTATGGTATCAACTGTACGGTTTTGGGCTGCTACAACGTCTGACTTGACTGACACGTCCTCTAGATCTCGCCGGCCCTGAAATTATCAAGTTTGGTATAGAGTCCAAGCATTCCTGTCTTCAGACGTCCACGTCTACGTTCAAATCAGCGTTAGTGGATGCTCTGGCGGACATGAAAAACATATCCGTGAGGGGCATCAACTCAACAGCTGCGCGTCTATAGGACCCGTCCATTGCTATTCCCACGATACATATAACATCCAAGATAATGGACTTCGTCGAGAATCCTAGTACAGTCCAAGTGGCGGAACTTGGGCAGAATGGCCCAAATCTGTTCTTCTGGATAGTTTGACCACATCCCTGATTCACAACACTCCTTGTAGGATCTGCCGACGACTCAACCACCCTTCGTCGCCCCACTCCGCGGCCATCTTACCCATCAGCGATGAGGAAGCAATGCCGTGTAGAAATTGCTTGCTCGTGATCACGAACATACCCCTCTTGCAGCGTGAGAGCATGACGTTTGTTCTGCGCAAGTTTGACAGAAATCCGATCTTCTGAGACCGAACGCAGGAAATGATAACGTTGTCCTCTTCGTTGCCTGACATCATGACGGTTCAACCGCGGGTGCTACTCTAGTCGCGGGTAAGTCTCACCTTGGAAGGAGTCTACATTGAAGCACTTGTCTTGCCAGGGTAATCCGCTCGCCTTGAGTAGCTTCTCCAGCAGACCGCGCTGGGCATCATATGGTGTAATGAGACGGAAGGCCTGACCGCGCGCTTGACAAATAGCGGCGATCCGGATCGCCTCCCGCGCTTCCGAGACATTCTATTGTGAATGGTGAGATTGATCGAGCAACATCGAGGGCCCGCCGTACCTGCCAGCTGTTCCCAGTTTTCGTCTCTCTTCCTTCAGACACGTCGACGAATCGGCAGCTAGACAACGCCCTATCACTATGTTCGCTCCTCAACCGGCCCTGGTAAACTTGACGGGACAGGAACTCGCCGATGGGCGTTGGCATCCGAACTGGTGAGCGCCGTCGAATCAAAGCCCAGCGGGTGAAGGGCGTATGTGCTCACACTGGGTATCGAGGAAAATAGCCCGCTTTCTCAGATGAGGTATCTCGAATATACTTTGCAAATCCTTGAGGTCGTCCTGACCGTATGGAGCCACTATCACAGCAAAATGTCCGTGAGGAGTAGGTGGCTTGTTAGAATGGGACCTACGTTGTTTATCATCCCCTATAAAGACTAATTTCTTGAGTGATTTGTCGTGGTTGTGGAGGAGCGGTAAATAGTCGCCGACTTCGATCTGGCTCGCCTCGTCCACAATCACAGTGTGGACCGGTACGAGTCTGTTAAATCCGGCCTTCTGCAACGATTCATTTGACAGCATACTCAGCGTGCAGAGGATGACACGTGCTCCACCAAGGCGTCGCTCAGTGTCGACAATGTCTTTAGGCAATTGGTCGGATGGTATTATGTTACTACTGATCTTGTGGTATAAATGCTCATGCCTGTACTCTGGTTATTAGTCACGCGAGCTGTAAAGGCAAGCCACGCACCAATCGAAATGAAATTCGTGCGACACAATGAGGCGGAAATCCAGGAAGTCACATCCGGCTAGCTTCTCCGCGATATTCTTGACAGCGACGTTGGAGTGGGCAACGAGCCAAATACCTCTTGTGCTATCTCTGGTAGCTGTGATACTTGTCACACAGGCGGCAATAACCGTGGTTTTGCCGGTCCCAGGAGGGCCTTGAATAACAGTAATAGCATGTTGCTCAGAGTCGGAGAGGACAATTTGCACAGCCTGGCGTTGCGACGGGTTCAACGGCTGACCAGAATACTTGAGCGTCGCTGCTGCTGCCGACGATCTCTTGAACTGGCCTCCAACAAGACGAGGTTCCCAGATGCGCTGGACGAAACTGTGATTGAAGAGGCAAGTAGCTCCCTGAAGGCAACCCAGGATAATCTCGGTACGATGCTCTTCTGCGTTAGTCGGTCTCTCTTTGCCGATGGTGTATACGGCTCGTACGTCCTTCCCTCTGAATGGCACCGCAACGGTCGCGGAACGTCCCTTAACCTTTGCTGAACCGGTTGAGGCCGACCGCTTTCCGCCGTGCTCGTATTCAATTACAACCGTCTAGTGCACTGTCAGACCCGCGCAAAATGTAGGGGATACACATACCGTTTCCCGGCGCACCCGTGTTTTGTATCTCGTGCAGGTTAGTTGAACATTTCCGTCCTTTGAAACGGTTTTCTTCTCAACGTCATTCTTAAGCTTCGTCGGCTTAAGAGCGTCTAGCCGATCCATGGTACGACGGAACTTGGCCAATATATGCAAGCGCTAGATAAAGAGCCTTATCCTCAACGCGCCCAAGGAGCCATGGACCACGCATACCTTCTCTGCCAGGGAGTTAGAATCTATCGTGGCAAATCGCTCAAGAGCCGAATACTTGGGGTTGACGCGCACGGCCTGACACGAAGTCCAGGCTCGGAGGGCCAGCTTCGTCTGGTCGTTGTCGTATTTTTCGTCTGTGAAAACATCGACCACATTCCGTTCGTTTGATTTCGATTTGTCGCCTATTGCGGCCCAAATTGCTTCCATGGAACGTCGACTGTTGCTCCCTGCAGTAGCGGATTGAATATCAATCGCGCCATTAACGCGGGCACCGAAGTCAAAAAAAAGGGACGTGGCGAGTCGGTCCATATTGAACGATAGCTTTTTGATGTTCGGTTCACAAAGCAGCCTATTCTGCAAGAGGTCTATCGAGCGCCGAGTACAGTCCTTCTTCGCCTTGCTCCTTGTATGTCCGACAGGCGAACCGAGCCTGACGAGCAATATCTCGGAGGACGTGGCGAATGCTACAGCCGCCAAAACGCATTGAGAGCCGTATGCACCGGCCACGCCCACGAAGTTGCTTTCCCTGCTCTTGAGGAGCGTAGTGATGAGAGTATCAGTCAATGCATTGAGATGTACGGGAACGACGTTGATCGCCGGATGACTGGCTTTGAAGATGGTCTGCTTGAGCTTGAAGGGTCTGTCTGCCATGGCCGTGCCGTGAGGTCGGGGTTGAGGGGTTGAGACAGGAGCAACGTGTTTATTTACGAGGATAAAAATGGTGCCTCCATTCTTCGGCGAGTCGCGGCGAAATCGATGAAAATGAAAAGCACGAGGAGGTCCTCGGTCTTCCATCTGTCAACTAAGGTAAGTGAGGGACTTCATATACAAGGCGTATCGGAGAAGTGCGCCCTTAAGGAAGGGGCGTGGGGGCCGTGACATAAGAGAGGGACTCACGAGCAGCTTCAGGGCAACCATCTCAGGCTGGAGACGCAGCAGTCCACTGTCCTCGTTTCATGATTTTCACTCTAAGATCAGTATTTGACAGCTGGACATACAAGATTATAGAGGGGTAAGCAATAGCAGCACCAGTAACGGAAAGATATTAGAAACACATAAGGAGATATTTCGGAGGGTGTTTAGGGGCATCGCATGCTGTGATTGGGCCGTAACAAATGGGCGTCTACGAAGACACGCTCAACGTCTAGGTGAAAGATAGTGCAGAGTACACACTTACCTCATGTTCCCACTGGAATCATCCTGCCTTCCCATAGCCGTACGGTCAATACCGGTTCGGCCGGTAAAGCACGCACAGTGGGGGCGGGCTAAGGTTAGTCAAATGTTCGCCGTTCTTCGTCATAGACGACAAGGGTATGGGGTTATACTCTATGCCAGCCGACTCTTGTCTACGTTCGACGTGGTCGAGGACGGCTTGCAGTGGCAGCAAGCGCTTCGATGATCCCGGGACGGCCTGCAGCTGGAATGGGATCGCGGCTAGGTCTTTATCACTGAGCTTATAGTAGCTTTTTGTTGCGAGAAAGGCATGAGAGAATCCGCGTGTATGACACATGCATATGTTATATGCTCTCCTACCCTCACTCTTGAACACGACCTGGAGAGGGTAAGTTGGGGATCAGTTATCATGCGGACGACGTTCCTTCGTGATGCTTACCTTCGTCCCGAGGGGTAGGTTGGTGGATCTGCTCCCTTCCATTCCTTGAGGCTGGCCTCCCATTCTTTCTTCCTCTTACGGGCCTCAGCATTGATGGCGTTTTCCGCCTTCTTCAACTCCTTCTCCTCGGGCGTAAGGATGGGCTTGGGTTTCTTCACTCACGTTACAGGTGAGGGACGCGCATATGCGCACATGGAAGAAGCGGTGCGAGACATTGTAGTGGAGAACGGTGATATGAGTAATAAGCGAGCACCGTTTCCGTTAAATATTCGGAGGACGCGTCTGCGGCGTGGCCTCCCCCAAGCACAGAGAAACGCTTGCACGACCTTCAGGCATCAAGTTTCTGCGTCAAGCTTCATATTCCAAGTTTCAAATTTCATGCCTCACTCCGCAAGGTAAGACCTTTGTACCGTGGTCATGCGCGACTTGCCGTACCATATTCCCCGGGGCGCATCTGCGCTGAAGAACAACGACGCGTCGTCAATGCCGCAACGCGCTTGTGGCTGAGTTCAGTGAGTAGCCTCTGAGACCACGTGTGAGCGTACAGCCACAATGACCTAAATCAGGTTCTGCTTACTGGGAATGCTGGAGAAACACCTTTCTTCCATCCACGCACTTCTCCCCTCTCCCTCATCCATGGCTACCCCTGTTATTGTAGGCGTTGGTGCTATCGCTGCTGCCCTTGCAGGAAGGCAAATGATTCGTTCAGGCGTCTTCGGTGGCAAGCGCGCTGCTGAGCAGTGGGTGAAGGGCGGCTTCAAGTCAAAAATGGACCGTAATGAAGCAGTCGCTATCCTTGGCTTGAAGTGCGTATTGCTACGAGGCCCTCGTACCTTTTGCTATTGCTGATCTTACCTGAAATATGTCACTAGGGATGGGCCCCGGTTACGCACGCAGCTCAAAGACGCCCATCGACACATCATGCTGGCAAACCACCCTGATAGAGGTGGTTCACCGTATCTTGCCAGCAAAATCAATGAAGCAAAAGATTTGTTGGATAAGGAGCTGAAGGGACGGTCTTGATTCTGTTTGCGTTGCACGCGTGAGTACTCGGATCCAATGGCTGCGAGTTGGGCTGCTCATAGTATCTATCCTCTGTAGTGTATCTTTATGTCGGATGACTGTATTCTTAGACCTCTATAATGCGTGATATCTTTACCCTGCTCAAGTCCGCGGCTGGTATAATCAGAAAGAATAGACATTGCCATGCTTAGGGCTCCCGAAAGTGTCTCTCAAATTTCAATCAATCGAATGTTCATTGGCTCCCACGGACTTCGTTAGGACGATGCGATACATCCCATGTGGACGCCTTCTGTTGCTAGCACACCGTTTTCGAGAGGTTTGGGGAAGTCCTGCCTATGTCACGGCCTGTTCGAGTCGGCGAGGCCAAGGTGATGCTCGAAAGCTGCCCGGTTGCGGACCGACGGGCTTCATCCAGGCACAGGGTACATCACCCATATTGACCATGCACAAAACTTTGAAAATAACCAGTCAAAGGTCAAACTTTTTCCATGATTGTCCATTGCTCAGTCAGTGAAATGAATTAGAATAGTACTACTTTTGAGTGCGCAAAATTCGATTGTGACACAGGATATGATCTTTGTTCAGCACTGTTCATTGAACTTTCATTTGTTTTGCAAGGCAAAACTATGAACAAATTTTGACCTTTGTCCAGTTCCTTTCTTGGTGGCTCAATATGGGTATTGTACCCAGTGAGGGTTCAGTTTTCAGTTATCCTGACTGTGGACTCATAATGGCAATAGTCATTATCCATGTACTTCCAGATCCTATGGCACCCATAGTTGGCATCAATGTGCATACTTTCTAATGAGTGAAGCAAGGACCCCTGATAATTGGTATAAATGCCTGATCAGGTTCCGGACAAATTTTGGGACTTTAGAGCCCTCAATGGCTGATTTTTTATGGACAAATCAGCCGATTCTGGAGAACAGGCAGGCTCCTAGAACCATCCGTCTCACGTCCTCGATCCTCTCTGCTAGGGCGTGTGTGAAGATGTTATCTAATATGGCTTATATAATGTTGTTTATTTATAGTTGTGTTTCCTGATTAAGCCGAACGGTGAGGATGAGGACGCTACTATCATTGGGGGGGTTCTGTAAAAGTTAGATTTTTTACAGAACTCCGAAATCTCGAGAAGTATGCTACAGGGAGCTTAGCGGGTTGGTACGTATATGCATTGTATACCATACAGATGGTCTGTGAAGTCAGAATTGCCTCAAATTGGCCCCTTGTCGTATGGGAGGTTGAACACCATCCAAAGTGCCCACTGTAACAGGTCTGATGGCCACTTGATGGGTAGATCTGCCAGCCTACACGGCCCCGGCATATATCGGCTTGCCTAGAGGAGGTGTTTCCTGTATGTGTAAACCTCCTGCGCCCACCCGATAATAGCTGCAGGCTTGTGAAGTGCTCGTATGGTAGATTTTACAGAACTCCAAGGGCCCAAGGGCGTGACAGATGCGTGAC
>NW_006920418.1:1452434-1545427 GCF_000344685.1 Gloeophyllum trabeum ATCC 11539 | reverse complement strand
CCCATAGTGGCATCAATGTGCATACTTTCTAATGAGTGAAGCAAGGACCCTGATAATTGGTATAAATGCCTGATCAGGTTCCGGACAAATTTTGGGACTTTAGAGCCCTCAATGGCTGATTTTTTATGGACAAATCAGCCGATTCTGGAGAACAGGCAGGCTCCTAGAACCATCCGTCTCACGTCCTCGATCCTCTCTGCTAGGGCGTGTGTGAAGATGTTATCTAATATGGCTTATATAATGTTGTTTATTTATAGTTGTGTTTCCTGATTAAGCCGAACGGTGAGGATGAGGACGCTACTATCATTGGGGGGGTTCTGTAAAAGTTAGATTTTTTACAGAACTCCGAAATCTCGAGAAGTATGCTACAGGGAGCTTAGCGGGTTGGTACGTATATGCATTGTATACCATACAGATGGTCTGTGAAGTCAGAATTGCCTCAAATTGGCCCCTTGTCGTATGGGAGGTTGAACACCATCCAAAGTGCCCACTGTAACAGGTCTGATGGCCACTTGATGGGTAGATCTGCCAGCCTACACGGCCCCGGCATATATCGGCTTGCCTAGAGGAGGTGTTTCCTGTATGTGTAAACCTCCTGCGCCCACCCGATAATAGCTGCAGGCTTGTGAAGTGCTCGTATGGTAGATTTTACAGAACTCCAAGGGCCCACATCGGCAAATTGTCCCGCGGCTGGTAGTGGCTGGCGCTTATTCCAGTTATTTTAGCACGTCTACAATCGCATTACCAGCTGAATACCAGACTTGTATTTATGATAAGCCAACCGCCTGTTGAGATACGCTTACCAGAGGATTATCTTATCATTCTATATATATACCCTTAGCAACAAAGCAACCACCGGCGCCTGACTGATGCGCGTCGCCTCACGTGCTAAGTTCAACATGGCGGACTTTGAACTTGACTTAAAAGTGCGCCGCAGTTCGACATCGTTGCTCATCCCCTCTCTCCCTCGTATCACGACTAAGGCCCTTACACAGCTCTCACATGCTTCTGAATGGTGGCATCAACACCATCTACTATAACTCTCCGTGGGTAAGTTCTCTTTGTGAACCCGTTGCCTCTACTTAAACCGCCTAAGTACCTTCCTACAGCGCGTGTATGGCGGGGTTGATGCGACCTAGAAGTGGCCCTCATCGTGTATCGGCGTGTCTTGGTCGTGGGTAAGCCATTTCTCTGTGTTACTGTGTGCCCATATTCATAGGTTCTCAGATTGTCGGAGTGACAAGTCTGAGTCATGCTTGCTAGATATGTTTCTCATGTTTAGTGACATGACTGATGACTGAGTGTTCTAATCTGTTCTGCAGGTCTACCGCTGCCGGGTTCTACGCATACAAGATGACTAGTGCACCAGGTATGTCTCTCATCTCACCTATCTGGTTTATTGTAGTGACATGGCTTGCTTTCCATTGAGTGGGTTGTGTGGAGGGTATGGGTCAGCAGATAGTACTGTGTTGAATGTCTAGCCATAGCAAATCCTGTCTAGTAGCTAGTCTGAGCAATTATACACTGTTTATTGTGTTCATCAGCCAATGCCCCCCTTTTCATTCCAGGGATCTGGAATATCAAGCAAAAGACAGCTGATAGTTTGATTATGGGTCAAAGCAAGCTGGCCTGAGCTTGGAATATGTATAAGTCTGGTACATATTGTACTTCTTGCGGGAGTCTTGCAACATGTGCCATCCAAATATAATGGCTGGCCCAGCCGTCCACAAGTCTGGTACATATTGTAATACCGGTACTTATTTTAATTGATTATATGCTAATGGTATTCAGATACCAGTTATGGGAAAATTTGCTGATGCAAGGGCGTGACAGATGCGTGACAGATGCGTGCGGATCGGATAGTGTTACCCGCGCGTGACATTTTTACATTACTCCCCGCAAGTGCCGTCTGTGTGCGGCATCTCTCTGTATTACTCTGTACATAGTGAATCGAGATCATTCTTTTTGCAGATGGTACTTAGGAAGGTATACTATGATGCCTGAGTGAAATAACAGGGAATGATGAAGAAGGTAGCCCTTGGCTGGTCATATTGTCAAGTTTTTACAGAACCCCCCCAATGATAGTATGAGACGGCTGGCCCAACTCGTCGTCCGAGGTTTCACCGGAATTATGTAAGGTAGCTAAGCGACTAATGACGCGTTGGTTTACTGTTGGTTTATTGATGTTCGTCGACTGCCCGATTCGGATTGAGGCTTGCTCTTCGAGTATGTCCTCTGCTCGTCCGCGCATTGACGGCGGGGGGACGGGGATAAAATCTGACGGCAATATAGAAAGCCATTTCTTAGATAGTGAAACAATAATGCATGAGTGTCTAGGGGTCTGTTGCTATATCTTCGATGAATAGATTAATTTAAATACAATGCAAACTCCAAGCACCAAGTTCTTCATTCATTGCAGAGTAGCCTGAGACCTTATAACATTGTGTGTGTAGCTAGTCTTCTTTGGCTTTGGTATGCAAAGAGAAAGAGAGAGACCAGAGCAGCTTGCCCTATCTAGACTGTTGTGGTAAATAGTCATTCATTGTTTTGTTTGTTGAATTGGGATGTTCCCAGTGCAGTTGGTGAACGTGCATGTCATCAATAATACAGATAGAGCACTACTCTGATATGGACATCTTTAAGTCCATGACACCGTCAATGCGCGGACGAGCAGAGGACATGCTCGAAGAGCAAGCCTCAATCCGAATCGGGCAGTCGACGAACGTCAATAAACCAACAGTAAACCGACGCGTCGTTAGTCGCTTAGCTACCTTACATAATTCCGGTGAAACCTCGGACGACGAGTTGGGCCAGAGGTAGCTTTACTGCGCCCCCGTGCAAACATGTACAAATATACCATATCGAGAAGAATGTCACATGATGCCGGCAAACGCGGTCTTCCCGCCGCGCGCGTGTCCGGCCAGTAAGAGTGTCTCAAGTCTGGACTAAGAGGGTCATATAGATGGGGCGAAATAGAATTTCATTGAAATCTATATAGCTGTGATACATGTGGTTGACAAGGTAAATATAAAAGGCAACCGTAAGGAAAGTTAATAAACCCTAACCCTAAAGCACAAATCAAAAACTGTGCACAAGCAGGAATTGAACTCTAGACTTCCAGGTGCCAATGCATACCGCATAACCACTAGACTAAAGAAGCAATACAAATCTTTCACATCAAAATAATATCATGGCAATGTAATTGGCGTTTACTTAATACGGCTGGGTCCAGTTATTTTTAGTGGCGCGGCCGGAGGGATCGGAGGTCACATGATATTGTTCTCGAAAAGGTAATATTTGGTCGTGTTTACGCGGGGGCGCAATAGCAAAGACGTTGGGCCAGCCGTCTCATAGCGTCCTCATCCTCACCGTTCGGCTTAATCAGGAAACACAACTATAAATAAACAACATTATATAAGCCATATTAGATAACATCTTCACACACGCCCTAGCAGAGAGGATCGAGGACGCGAGACGGATGGTTCTAGGTAGTGTTGCTCCTGCAGTGAGGTCACTTTGCAGACTGTCTCACTTCACTTCAAGTTTCATGTACTTCACCCACTGCACAGTCGTCATGAATTGGCTTTGCAGACTGCATTGAAGTCTGATCATGACCACGTGCTGACCGTGAATGGCAGCGCGCGCTTGGCGCGCGCCACCAGACGTACTCGCCCCCCGTCCAAGTGGTGTCCGAGTCGCATAGAGTCGTATCTACTGCGCGTCATACCCCGTGCAGAGACAATAATAGAATGGCCGTGGCAGATAACCTCCATAGCATACTGGCAGTTTGCACTGGGCTCAAAGAATTCGTCAGGAGTCCATATGACAAGGTGTCGACTCAATTTTTGGAAATGTATTCGCGGGCAGATGGTATGGGCATTATTAGTGCATTTTTGAGTACTCTGTTGAGGATACAATGTGAAGAAGCACTTTCACCGTTTTCACTGTGACGAGCGCGTTCGGGTATATACGGATGCTCTCCCCCTTTCCCCTTTTCCTTTCCCTCAGTCGTGTCGCATACGGCTGAGGTGAGTCTCGTGTTCACACTGAGCTACACATGTACCTGACAAGTATACGATAGATTCATTGTTATTAGGTACATACATCACTATACATAGTCGTGTCGCATACGGCTGAGATTCATTGTTATTAGTTTCTACATACTCTGTATACACAAATGTCCCCCGAGTTCGTCTTATGAGGACCAGTCAGTCACTCCGCCACATGTACGTGGGAATGGTACGGGATATTCCGCGGCTGGTCTTCCGACTTCAATGAAGACTTTGAAGCGCCTGCAACTTCACTTCATTCGGGTTGAAGTGTCAAAAACTCCACTGTGCGACACTGCAACTTCACTGCAGGAGCAACACTAGTTCTAGGAGCCTGGAGAACAGGCCTGATTTTTTTCCGGACATTTTGGTCAGACTTGGCCATTTCGACACCATATTTACCCCGGCACCTGCCGGGGAAGCTAAATTTAGACGTACCCACGCCACAGTTGCCTTTTAGAGCCACTTTTTCGCTGTGATGCCTGTTTTTTTCCGGACAAAAGGTCCAAAATCGGCGATTTTCTTCCGGACAAAATGGGTCTACTTATGGGTCCTCGGCATTTATAATGATTATCGGGGGTCCTGTGAAGCACTACTCCCGGCGGGATCCGAGCCAACAGGGATGGTAAATCTGCTTACTAAGCGATCCGCCCAATCTAAGTTCGCTGGACTGCTCTCATCATCCAACTGTCTGTCCACCAGCATGAGCAGTGTGGATCTGAAGCCTTCGAAACTTGGAACAAAGGAACAGTGAGTGATTATGTTTTATAACCACACGGGCTTGCCTATCACATATATTGTTTCATCAGCTGGGATCAGGTTTATGAAGAGGAGCTCGCCAATTTCGCAGAGAACGGCGATGAAGGAGAAATATGGTATCCACAGATCCCTTCGATATATGATAAGCTATCACTACATATGACACCTAGGTTTGGGCAAGAAAGCATAGAAAAGATGGTAGACTGGGCTTTGGAGCACGTCCCGCCAAGCAGAAACCCATCTATCTTGGAGATTGGCAGCGGAAACGGAACATTACTCTTTGCATTGGCAGAGAACGGCTATGATGCCGCCAGGATTGCTGGGATAGACTATAGCCCCGATGCTGTCAAGCTGTCGAAGGCAATTGCCTCTTCCAAGAATAAGGGGGACATCGCATTAAACCTGTGCGATTTTCTCAACGAAGTCCCGCCGTCAATTGATGCTACCGATGCGTGGGACCTGCTCATGGACAAAGGGACGTTTGACGCCATCGCTCTGATGGAACGCAAACCCGACGGGACGATACCAAGGTCGAAATATTCAAAGAGAGTGGCTAGTATACTCAAACCCGGAGGACATTTCCTTATAACATGTAAGCAGCCTCCGCTCTATTCTATGGCACGGCTTTCTGACCCGAATATAATAGCCTGTAACTTCACGGAGGAAGAGTTGAAGACTGAGTTTCTGGTCGCTGAAACAGGCCTAGAGTACCAGTAAGTGGACGCCTCTCGTATGCAGTGTGCGCAATTAACATAGCGTCGCCATAGCTCTAGGATTCAACATCCCACGTTCACTTATGGTGGCAAGACAGGTAGCATCGTCTCAACTGTCGCGTTCCGAAAACGCTCGTAATGGAAGACAGCGTGGAATTAGAAGAATCGCCTAGAGATTCGGCACTATGTCCATGCCGGTATTCAGGGTATCCTTGGCCACATCTACTGCCCATTTGACCAGTTTGCCCCGGCTGTCCTCTTCATTCTCGTGCCGGAACGCCTCGGATAGGAAATACAACAATCCCAGGGCAAGGGCCTCGATCCGAGTGGCGCGGATGAAAATCTGCTCAATGGCGGCCCTGTTGCGAGTCAATGGCGCGTCCCTCGGAGCAACTTGTTCCGTGGGATTGGTCGCTTGACTGCTGATAAACAGTTGGATAAAGAATTCCTTGAAGAACGTGCGCGTCTGCAGTTTCAGCATAGTAAAGTCGACAGGCTGTGGAATGTCCATCAGGTCCGATTACGCTGTCAATGCTGTAGGTAGCCGTACCTTGAGGATCGAGATAGGGCAGCAGTCTTTTGCTATCCACCAAGCGTACGCCTTGGCTATGTTCTGCATTTTCGCATTGGAGATGGTCTTGCCCGTCGAAAATCCAGGTTCATTCTCACCCGTGTTCTTGATGACCTCAGCCCCGCCGACATTGGATTCGCCCATGTCCCGAAGGAAATCCCAGAGGCAGAATTGAAGGGTGATCTTGTACGAGTGCGACGTACGGCATAACTGCTGGCACACCAGAGTGTAGAAGGGGTTGTAAGCCTTTTCCTGAAGAGACATCCTATCAGCATGGCGAGGCAGCTGAGGCACGCGTCAGCGACGTACCTTCCCACAGCAGTGTAGTATGACGCGCACGATCTCCCGCTGCTGCACCTCCGTCAAATTCAGCTGTCCAAGACGTTCACATGCATCAAGGTAATCCTGTGTTTCGCGTTAACATAAGTTGGCGAGCGCGGATAACGAATAATCCTTACCTCGCTGCTCATTAAGACAACAAAGATACTACGACGGATATCCGTGTTCATCCCCTGTTTACGAGCCAGTTTCACCAGAGTGCTTTCGGTATTGTCGAGTTTTGATTCTGGTGTGCTGTTATCCAGCCGATCCACCAGAGGATTGCCGTTCCATGCGGCGCCGACGAGCCACCATTTCCCCTTACTCTCTGCGGTATGTAGGTCTTCCAGCGTTATCCGTAGAGGTTCGTGCCCAAGCACTGCAGAAGAGGAAGTCAGTCCCGCTCAAGCTATAAATGTGATCCCACGCACCATGTCGCCGTTTACCAAGACCCGACAAATATTTCTTGAGGCGCTCGATGGTTTCAGCACTGCCTGGAGCTGCGTTGGTTTTCAACTTGTTATTCTTCAAATTGATCAGCGTCTCTAGCATGAACCGAGTACGCGAACTACGACTGTCATAAGTATGCATTCTTATGCTAGACGAGTGGATCATGGCTACCTCAAGTTATCCGACTGTCCAGACAATCTGCCCTGAACAATCTGGATGATGTCTTTGAGCGCAGATGGATCATCATGGCGGAGCTGAGGACCGGAGTCTGTCCTATGTTAGAATCATTTGCCAAGGTAAATACCGACAGAGGACAGCTTACTCCGAGCGATCTTGAGTAGTAGCTCCACGTTCCATTCAGTGAGGTCTTTGCTAAGCAGGTCCCGGATAACGTCATATATAAGGATGCACGATACGACTTGGAAATTGTAGAGTTCCGATAGGAGGACTATCAGATTAGAGCACTCTTTGCCTTTCGTCTCCGTATCGTTCTCCTGGGCTTGTTCCAGGGTGTCATGATAATAACGTTCATATGAGGATACGACGGTCTGGGTGAAATAAGCCGCTGAAGGAAGGAGGAGTCATAATGAGGTATCGCAGCAGCAGTTTCAAGCGTACCAAATTCGTTGCCGACAATTTTGTGCATGCTGGCTACGAATGCGGCGTGAAGTACGACGTATGAGTCCAGCACGATGGAGTGGGACGCTATGCCGTCAATTATCAGCTTCGTTAAGGTAGAAGTAACGTCTAGACTCTTTGATTAGTAATGGATTACACCCGGAAGACATATGGAGCAGACCATGTCTCCGGTGTTTCCGATATATTTCTTCGATTCCGTCTACAATAGATGAAATATTCTGCTCGGTCAACCTACGCAGGGTACCATTCAGCTAAATTCACATGGTGAAGGAAGGAGATATACCTGTTCAGCTGTCCTTTCAGGAGGCGAGTTAGCTTGGTGATCTCTTCCGATGGTTGTTGGGTGTTCTCCTGCGACCGACGAAGGTGAGGAGGAACGTATCGGATGCCTAGCAGATGTGAGTCAATCAAGGGAGGTGAGAGATAAATTTGCTCACTATGGGAAGGCTTATCTGAATCCGGTTCAGTTGAGGGGTGCCTCAATTCCACTTCGGCAGCCGGATCCTCGCCCTCAGCCGGTTCAATACCGTGCCATGACTTGTCGTCGGAGTCACCGTTCGACCCGGAGGTACTGGCTTCATTATCTGAGTCCCCATCTACCAAGAGCTCTGCGTCACTTTCGAGCGTACGAGTACTACGCCCCTTGTTCGACTGTCGTTCATGTCAGGCAATGCAGGGGGAGAGTGTGAAATATTGCGGCATACGTACAGTATCAGGAGATGAACTGTCAAAATCGTCCAGCTCCAGAAGCAAATCTTGATAAATGCATGTGAGTAACATGGCTAGATGAATGTCGGACGGATCACATACCATTGAGACCATCGTCTTCAAAGCCCCTCCCATAAAGACCTGTTTTCCCCTTCCCTTTCCTCCAGCCCAGCTTTTGTTCAAGATAGGCGATGTACGCGTCTTCCTGTTCTTCCTGCGGAGTACGCGGAACTGATCTCGCATTGCGGTCGGTCTTGCTTGCTAAGCGTTCCAGTGCAGTTGTAGACAAACGCCCGTCGTTATTCCCGTCCTTCTTCTCCTTTCCTTTCCTCGCAGGTTTTAAGACGGGGTCAACCGCTGGGCGGCTCTTGCGAGCGTCCACAGGCGCGTCCGAAGGGGAGAATCGAACCTTTTTTGCAGCTGGGACGTCTTCATGCTCAGGGCCCTGAGCCTGGCGCTTGCTAGACTGCCCCAAGAAGAACTGAGCCCGATTCTGTTTGCGCTGTTGCCTCTCCTGCTTCCTGGCCTCTTTGCGAGAAATTTGCGGTCTGGCGTGCCGTGTCCGATGGCTGTGGCTGGTCCCTTCCTCCAGGTCAGCTTGGAGTCTTTCATGTTTGGATATGCGCACCTGCTTGTTCTATCTGCTCCTGGAGCTGCTTGGGCAACCGTATACCAGGACCAGCCATCACAAGTCGCTGCAAAAGGGGGTGTTTTGGGAATCTGGGATATTTGTGATCGAGATCTCAGATTCTTTATTTGCCTCTGTGTATCAAGGCCTTTAGATCTTAACATGTACAAACAAACACCCGCTTATGTAGTTCCGTGTCAATCAGGACTGAGAGTGCCGTCACTGCCGTCCCCGTCAACTGCAGTTCACTTGCGATCCTGTGTCGATGTGGGACACTTGTCTTGTACTGTCTGTGATCGGTTTAGAGAACTGAAGTACTACTACAGCCAACTTGAAGTACTTCCTAAGGTGTCTACGTATACGCGTACGTCCATCATGCCTGTTCATCGTTGCTTTGCCATGTTCTGCGCCTGCTTAATCTGCTGGAACATACTACTCATGGGCCCAACCTGCTTCTCCAAGCCTAATCTGCTTGGACTTTTCCTCCGTTCGCCGTCAACAACGATTTCAGCTACTTCGCTGTCTGGCCTGAGTGCGTCGCGTGCTCGTTTGATCTCCTGGCATAGACCCCATATCCACTCTCGAACATTCATGCTCTGGGTACGATGAACGTGACTCAGATAGAGCAACCAGTCTGCATCCGCCGGGGACTCTTTTGCGTTCGCCATAACGATGCCTTGCTTTTTCCCCTGCTCGTATTCCGACGACAGGGGTACTGCCCAGCCGAGCTCGAGAACGCGAGAGCGTGCGTGCCTCTGCCAAGCCGTCACTGCATGACGCCTCAGAAGGCGACAACTCGAGGCGAACTGGACGTAAGCCGGGGTTTCCATCCGTATCACAAGTGACTCCAAGACGTCCGTCGGCAAGTTAGTGATCACATCTTTTGTTACAGTTGCATTGTCGAGGCTCCTCAACCGGTCGGGATTGACGGTTTCATGGAATTTCGGAAAGCTGGTACGGTAAGCACTCCAGTGAAACCGGACGAAGAGATATTCACGTACGTATCCGGTCGATTCAGGATGAAACCCAGATTGCTGGCTTTTAGAGACTGAAAATCGAAGGTATTACCGCCCTCCTCATTCCCATCCAACCAGAATGGCGTCAGATCAACACGTTTCAGTTTACCACAGCGAACGTCTTCATATTTAACATGCCGGAAACGTCCTGCCTGGGAGCCTGCCTGAGGTCGCCCAAGGATGCGTTCCAACTCGACAAGGTCCGTCAGGGAGTCGACAGAGTCTTCCTCAGCATGCGTCGTCCGGCGAAGGAGCGCGCCACATACGGTGTGACATATGACGAACTTCGACTGCTTAGCGGTTGTCTCGCGCGGATACTTGTGAGACGGACTTACGGTGCCACCATGCGATTCCCATTGGATCATATCCAGCAGCGGAAGGCCCGCTCGGACTGCAAACATGTTCGAATCTAGCTTGTGTTCTAAACCGACCGGTTCGTCTCACAAAACGGCGACGGGAACTCACCGAGATATTCCACCGGGTTTACTACTCCGATTATCTGGTATCCTATCCCGAGCCCGTACGCGAAATATCTGTACTGTCTTTCGTTAAGGATGCCCGGCGGTATCGGCCTGGGGTTAGCGGATGCAGGCCCTGGTACGAAGGGCAGCCGACAAACGGTACAGGACATGATGGAGGTGAGTAGACGGCGTTGATACCATCTTGTTCATACGAGCCCCTTTATATTGAAGGTTGGATCAAGAAGACTTATAGTAGCCTATATCAGGTCTGAGAGACTGCTTTTGTTCGAAGTTTGGCTTCTCCCGGGCGATCCGCCACTTCGAAGCGAGGATCTTGTGCACGTGTTGAGTAGCACGTGCACGTGGGGGAGCTAATATCCTGATAGTTCTTTGCGACCCCTGCCGGCTGGACTGACTTACTAGTCAGCTGGTTCAAGTCCATGCTTGCTATCCAGTCGTGAAGCTTCAATATCCCAACGCTAAGTTGTCCTCGGGCACGTCTTAGGGGTTGGATATAGGTGAAGATTCTAACCTTCTTAGGCACGAGGGCTTTCCAGGAGCACTCTTCTAATTGTGACTGACCCGGTCAGTCCTCATCAAGTCTATAGCAGGTGCAGCTATGAGCATGCTTTTTATCTTTCATAGACAGCTTACGTGTACCTTACAGCCGACAGATCATTTCCATGGTCTTCGGAGCCCCAAGTGCGTGCATATCGCACCGTACACAATCCTTCTGTCCCTCCTACCACGTACGTATCTACTTCATGCCAGAAATTGATGAGTTGACTACGATTAGGTACCAGATCAGCTATGGGTCGGGACGATAGGCCCGCAGCATCTACTACTGCTGACTGCTTTTATCGTGCTGGGATGCAATGCTATATTGTCCTAACTGTAGCTGCGCCTTGTCCCGCAATCTGGCTAATGCGGCCAATGTGATTACAGGGCCTAATTGTGAGTAGCACATTGCTTCCTGACTTGATACTGCTATGCAATGTATGGATGCCGCGCGCTGCCCTCCAGATCAATTCTCGTCGACGATTTCCAAGCATGTCATGGGCCGCCTTATTACTGGATCTTAGCGCTCAGTGCTAAGCCGCAGTGATCCCGACGACCGCGACCAACGATCCTGGATGACTCCTTCGAAGGACTCGTCCCATTATACACACTTTCCTTCTCGTGTGACGGCGATCTCATCACTGATACCGACTGGCTTTGTCGATACTTGGGTCGTGATCGGAACTACCCCCTCCGGTTCTCATGGACAACTACCCAAAGACCGCATTTGGAGAGTGCGCAGGGTTCGGAGGTCTCTTCGTCCGGTGCTCCTGGGGAAAGCAGAGTCTACGATGAAACCGGATAACGATCGTGATCGGGTGAACCTCGGCGTCCACGCACTACGGTCGATCCAGCATAGCGTACTCTGTCCTTCGGCTTCTCCCTGTTTGCCCCCTATTGGACAGTCTGGACAACGACCTTCTGGTCGGCTAGAGACTCGAGCGATCGTGCTTGATTCTTATGTGCCTTACATTCTTTCCCGTCTGCCCTGGGAGCCTTACGGGATCAGCTAATCATGATCATCTCCTTAGCCACGGCCAATGGCTACAGTGGACGTTTTCCCGCACGTCCGTCGCATGCTCAACCCTGTGGCTGTGGATGCAGCAACGAGGGCCATAATTTATCAACGCTGCCAGAGGCTTTGCCTCGTTTGGGTCGATTGACAGGAAGTCTTGTCAAGTCACCGTATCCTTGCCTCAGGCCTGCGTCATTGCTACACAGCAGTCAACCACGGAGTCAATGTACCATTCAGCCGCATGCACGATCTTGAGTCTACCTTTGGTACTCCAGTGTGCATATCCCACTCCATCTTCCCCGGAGTCCCTCTTCCTTATCGCTGCCGTCTGGCAGTATACGTCTTTCACGCCATCGCTGGCCTGCAATATCGTCGCAATATTCTGAAGCCACGAGCCTCGTTCCCGCCTGTGGTGTCGGGGCTCGAGGAGATTGAGCGGTTATCCCAAGCCCAATCCGGATCGAGGTAATGCTGTCTCACCGGTCATGGGCAGACTCTCCTGCCGTCAACACCGTCGCGATCATGAGTCGTTTCCGGGCCGAGAGCTTTGTAGTGACCCTCCTGGGTACTGTCGCCTCCTGTTACCGCATCAACCTCTCGCAATCCCAATGGAGGGGGTGGCGCGGTTCAGCCCCTATCTGAGGGACCGTATCGCCATGCTCCTGCCGTGAGACCGTACCTCCGTAGATAAAAGCCTATCTAACGCATGTCCCATGAACGGATCCGCTGCAGGGTGGACAGCACGTTTTCAGTCTCCGGGTCTAATCCCCAGGGTTCTCTGCAACGTGCCCGCTCTCGAGGTAAGCGTGTGGCACTGGTTTCTAGTTAAGTCGGATGTATCAGCGGGAAGTCAAGGGGACTTGCAGCCAACTGGGCATTCTTGACCGGCGCTTTCGGCGCAATCCCCCCGGTCATGATGGCCGCAACTTCCCTGCGGAGACGGGACACCCGCTTGGGATCGTTAAAAAAAATACTGATACTGCAGAAATATCCTGATTTCGATGCGCAATCCGAAACTGAATAAAATATTGCACCACACCCAGGGTGCTTACCACATATGATCATATGTTATTGGTCCTCTGGTGATGCGATTGACAGGTTCTCGTCGTTCTAATCCCTGGCTGCCACAGCGCCCTTCGGTTGATTCCGCCCGCGCGCCTAGAGCATCAGGGTCAAAGGCTTGACTATTCCTTTGACAGGGAAATAGCGCCAACGTTTGACGGATCGCGCTTCGCAGCCGACTTGAATACGCGTCCTTGGAACTTGACCCCGCGACATATGGCTTGCCTCAAGGCCGCTAGGCCTGGACCTAGGCCATATCCTTGCATGCTTTTGTTCCTAACCTGGTGCGTGCCTTTATGAACCCCTTGGCGCAGTTCCCAGGGTTGTCTGTGCTTGCCTTCTGGTTGGACCGTCATCGTTGCGAAGGCTACTCCGATACAGACATTTCTGCGAACAGTACACATTACATCCGCGGGGTCATCTGCTGCACCAATATCGCTATACAAAGTCTTCTCCGCGAAAGTGCGCAGTGGATCCGCGCATGTCATGGTGCGAAGTCTCCCTCGTTTCCAGAGCCGCATCTTGCATGGAAGTACCTAATTGCGCGGGCTTTGAATATCTCCGAGGTCGATGCTTCTTAGTGTTCACGCGCACGGTTTGCGTCGATTTGACTCAGGGTCTATTGTAAGTCTGCCAGGTTGCCTACAGGTAACTTCTACGGTTGGCAATACAAAGTGGGTTCTCAACCTTAAGGAGACCAGTGCGCCAATCCATATCCAGTATTAGGATCCTCTAGGCACAGGTCGTTGCATGGTGGCAGCTGGGTAGCTTGATCATAGCTCGGGTGGTGTACAAGGCCGCTGAGCAGGTGGCCTAAAGGTTGGTTCTCTCCTTACACGTTTTCAAGGCAATACCAAAGGCATGGCCACTGCAGAGCGTTCCATCCATCAGTATCTCTTCCATGACAGACATGCTATTATCGGGCAAACTTGGACCGCCATCCTTGGGTGCTTCTGCGCGGGAGAGGTTACATTACTGTGCAGACCTCAGTCACCCCCGCGTTTAATGGTTCGAACTGCGGTGGCAATGCTGTGAAGCATGTACGAGGCTTCGAGAACGCAATATGCGGGATGTTATTGCTGACGTCGTGGTGCGCGGGGCGCGAAGTTATTCAGCCATCTTTTCGAGCACACCGGTACAATTTTCTGCACGGATCTACACATTCAGAGGACAACTGCTAGCAGCATATGACTGCCTTGCGCCCGCCCTGACATTAGGTTCCAGTGGAGTGCATAGCATTCTTATGTATCTTATCCAAACAATCGGGATCATTCTTCCAATCGCGATACTTGTACATGTACATGTTCATCAATGCTGTCAGAGACAGCTTACGCAGCTTCAAGCTCTGCCACGAATTTCTTCGCCTCTTCGTTGTCGGCCTTCTTGAGAATCTGTTTTGTTCAAAATTAGAGCACAGTCGGCGCAAATCTAGGCTCACGCCTTACCTCCAACAGTTTCTCCACATACTTGTTCATGGCCTCTTCTTTCGATGTTCCTTCGACACTCTTCCAGGCATCCCTGCGTCACCGATCGACCCGTCTACAGGATGTTCCTCTATGAAAACCATGATTGTCGGACGTACCATTTGGCCTTGCCAGTGAAGTCCAACATCCCAGGTCGGGTGGTATTGCAATCACCGAGAGTGGCTATATGGACATCAGAATCACTGGACCGGACAATGGAGACCGAGCTCTCTAACCCTGCTTATAGTATTTGTAGAACTAAGCAGAAGGTCAGCCCCTAGATCGATCACGGACAACATGACAACTCTTACGAAAAGCTGCTCCTCTTGAGAGGGCTTGATGGGCCCATCCTTGGGAAGGCTTTGCACGATGGCAACGGCTTTGTCGAATTTAGCTTGAGACATGTTCGTTGGATGTAGATCGATGACAAGCGCCACTATCGAGTAGCAGCGTCCATTTTAGGCAAGCAATGTTCTCGGGAGTAGCCGAACCTGCTCTCAGCTTCACAGCTAGTAAAACTTGAGCGCTCCCAGCTTTCCTTGATAAGAGGCGCCAGAGGAATGGGCTGCATTTTTGCGCATCAGAGACGGTTTCTCATCAGGAGGACGGGCGTCCGTTGTATCCCAACTTCCCTACCCACCGTGGTCAGGATAGATTACCGGCGCCTACTATGTATGTAACAGTGACGGTATGTCACAATAGGCGGTCACGTCTTCGAGCTGCGTCAAACACCCACCCACTGCTCTGGTCATCTCCAAGAGAGTTTCTTCCCGCTGGTTCTTCGTACTCGGCGCCGTGACACCGCCGGGCCCTTAACATGACAATGACCATGCCTGCGCGCTCAGCAGATCCACCATCGCCGCAAGAGGTTTCGCGAAAGCTGTCTCTGCACTCCGTCGCGAAACCCAAGGTAACAGCCACTCTCTGGACGCCCGCCTGTCTGTCTGTCTGTCTGTCTGTCTGTCTGACTTCTCTCCTTTGCAGAAATCGAATGTCTCTATTTCAGGAACTGAATCGGATTCGGAATCCGTTTTCGTCCCCGAATATATCTCGCCTCCATCTGCATCAGCTAGTTTGACTGGAGGAGTCCTTGCTGGGAGTTCTACCCAGCCTGCCCTTGGCGCCATCGCGGAGCGACGTTCAGCAAGCGGGGAAGAGTCGGACGACGACGATGACGACGATGACGATGGATGGCCAGTTGCCGATAAGAAGGGCAAACATCAAGGCTCGACAGACGAGAGCGTGATCAAGGCGGGATATCTGCGCAAGAAGGGCGAGCGGCGGAAGGTCGGTGCCTCCCTTGTTTACTGCTAGCTACGGCTGCGTGTAGCCCGCGTTCACATGTGTGCTTGACCAACAGACATGGAAGAAGAGGTGGTTCGTTCTCCGCCCCGGCCATCTCGCGTACTACAAAACCAGTGCCGAATACGAGCTGTTGCGTCTGCTCGATCTGATCGACGTTCATGCATGTACTCCTGTAGCTCTGAAGAAACATCCCTATGCGTTCGGCCTCGTCTCACCGACACGGACGTACTATCTTCAGGCTTCATCCCAGGACGACATGCAAGGATGGGTGAAGGCCATCTCGGACGCGAGGGAGTTACTTATGCAGACAACCGCCAAAAATTCTGGTACCTCAGCACCTATCCCTATCCCCACGGGCGGCACCAGCGACGCCCACTATCCGCCTCCCCTGACGCCTTCGCCACCTACTCAGTCTCTGCATATGCATGCCCTTACGTCTTCTGAATCTGAGGACGCATCATCGAATGCTCCTCGCTCGTTCCCGACGTCTTCCCCGACCCGTGCAACCTTTGCCTCTCCGAATAAGTCCTTGACCGCGCCGGTCGACGCTTCCAAGCCTGTTGCTTCAGGATATCTCATGAAGTGCGGCTCGAAGAGGCGGAATTGGAGAAAACGATGGTTTGTGTTGACCGGGGAACAGCTAGTGTATTCCGGAAGCCATATGGTACGTCCTCGTTTATCATTGTTGCTGACCGCAGTCCAATTCAATTCACTACATAGGACACGAAGCCACATCGGCAAATCGCGCTTTCCCAAATATTGGATGCTCTCGAATATGATCTTCCTCAGCAGCGAGCCGGTCCTACACATGTCTCTCCGCCGGGTGTTACGTCTCCGCCGACCACCGTGCCCGTGAACTCTGAGGAAGGCGACGCAGTGCAGAAAAAGCACACTTTCAAGATAGTCACAACGAAGCGGACTCTACTGCTATGTGCGCCCAGCGAAGAGGAAGAGATAAAATGGCTCAGCGCTGTTCGTGCGCTAATCGCTCGTCGATCTGGCGCAGGAGTAGTGCCTGGGAGTGCGGGGGCGAGCAGTGTCGCAAAGCCCACAGGAACCGAGATCCAGCACGCTGCTTCGGGATCTGGATCGGGCCCCAGTGGTATCAGGGGCATAGCGAGGCGCTTGAGCGTCAGCGCCGGCTCGGGCGGCATCGTCGGGAATGCAGTGCCTGAAGAGGGCGCTCCGGATAGAGCATAAAAGCTGTCGTCACCTCCTCGTCTTGACATTTCCTCCCGCTTATCCCCCAACCTCCCTACTCTGGACTCTCCGCCATTCACGGGGCGTAATCATGGGGCTGCAGCCTTCTGTCACATAGTGGATCTTTAGCGGACCCGTCGCGGGTCCTACATACTACGACTCTTGGACTTCTTGGGGTACGCGGACGTTACGGTAGCCTATTCTCCATCGTTCTCGGATTCTGGGCTGCGACATCTTCGTAGGTTACCTAATGACAAGTGGCTGGCTGATGGAACTGGGACTTTTGTGTACACCCTGAACTGTAATAGTAATCAGCAATACCGATGTTGGCACGAACGAGGCCGCGGCTGTTCCGGCGGACGCGGGGTCTTTGCGATGACAGGAAAGAAGAGGCTTATCGCCATCATGTGGCGCGGAGCATCTGCAGGCAGGTCCTGGGACTCACAGAAAGGCTGGACCGCTGCTGCTCGGGCGCTAGCTGCAGGCCGTCCTCGAGGCCAGTGCACGACTGGGGGATGCTTACTTATGGGCGTTTGTGGATTTCCAGTGGTCGGAGATTGACTGACGGTGGAGTCGTCGCACCGCTCCGCGGCATCGCTAGGCGCCCAAACAAGCGCCCGACCAGAGCGGTCCCACGTGGCTGTCGCAGCGTACAGCTTTTGTGGCTCCGGCAACTTGGCCAAGGTCCGGAGTCCGACACGCTGCCTTCGGTGCCTTGGAAGACGTATCACGCCACTGCACCCATTCAACGGCCCTGGTCCAAATCCTACAAGTAATTCTGCTGCTCTCTATACTTGATGTCCACCATTACGACGAATTTTGACGGTATCCGTGTTGACGAAAATCCCCAGGAGTTTGCCGTGTTTCAAGGTACCACTGGCTCGAAAAAGCAGTGCCATCTGAGCGCCCATAAAACCGACTCGAGCTAATCCTTTCTGGGCTACTCGGTTCGCAGCTCGCTGTTTAGACGCCCCCGAATGGACTGAATTGCAATCTGACTTTGTCCTGTTTCGGCCAGCAGGACCCCGGAACCTTTGCACCTAAGATTACTATCCCACGCATTCCTCGTTCATCTCGCCGCGTACATATACGCCCCGAGCCCGTCCCCTTCCTCAGTACCTGTCCTCCAAGGCCGTCCAACGCTAGGTCTCTGCATTGCATCTCTTTCTCTCTTCCTTTTTCCTTTATACCCTTCGCCTCTTGCCATGTCGGATATAGCCAGGCAGAGAAGATCGAGCATCTCGTCGCCGGCTAGATCCTCCAAGAAACCCGGAGCGCCCAAGGCTAAAGGGACGGTGCGCGCTAAGTCGGGCTGCTATACGTGCAGAATACGCAGAAAGGTCCGTTGACGCGCTTACGAAACTCCGCCTGCCCCTTCTCCTATTTATCGCTGCGTCTCCCCCTTCAGAAATGCGACGAGCGTCAGGATCAGTACGGCAATTGTGAAACTTGCGTCCGTCTCAGACTACAATGTTTGGGCTTCGGGGCCAAGAGGCCCGACTATCTCAAGGTACGACCTCTCAGACTACGTCGTCGAGTGCCACTCTCACCTCCCGCTGTGCAGAATACCAAGAACGTCGCCGACTTCCGGGAGAAGATAAAGTCTTTCCTCGCCTCAAATGGCATGATCAAAGGTCATTCCAACCCAGGGACGCGCTCCCCCGACGAAGAACCTACCATGCTTCGCCTCGTTGATGAACATCGCCATTCTTCGTCCGTGTCGAGCCCCCAATCCGAATCCATGTCCTCCCCCGACTCTCATGACGGCTACCGGTCCCATCTACTGACATCACATGTCCGGGACCCTGAGCCCCACTACGAACTATCCATGCCGGGGGACTCTTCCTACCCTCACAGCAGTGAGTTTAGTTTTGACTAGTACTTGCGCCACACGACTGACACTGGCAGAAGTACATCAACACATTCATCATCAACAGCTTGCTCCCGATTCACCTCCGTGTCCGCCTCGGCGCCTGACAGCAGGCGATCCCGATATCTTGAATCCTCTGACAATGCCACCGTCCATGTCGTCTAATAGCTTATCTCTTGTTTCATCCTCTCCCGGATCTTGTAAGAATGAATACTATTGAGTGTAATTGTATGTACATACTCAACGCCCTGTTCTATCTGTAGGGCATAATGAACCCGCCTTTTCTGTTGCGCCGTATCGCAGTCTCCCACCGCCAGCACGAAGTTACGCCACATACAGCTCGTTCGGCCCGTTATACCACCACCATCCCTACGGCACAGAAGATATTCATGAGAACCCTGATGATTACATTTCACCGAGTCCACCAGCACACACGATTCCTTCTATGGCCATGGCACCGCTCGCGTTCCCGAATAATGACCTGGTACACTACTACTTCAACACCGTAGTTCGCCAGCAATACCTACTCGCCGATGAGACCGTCTTCCATAATATTATGGAGATGGTGTCAGGGAGCACCTCGGCGTACAACGCTGCATGTTTCCTTTCCTCTCTTCATAAGCAGCGGGGCCTGGAGTCGAACGGTGCGTTCTATGAGAATGTGAAGATGGCTTTGTTACGGCCAAACCGCACACCGACCGAAGGCGATATCATGGCAGGTCTCATCGTCATCTCGTCCTTCCTGTTCAAAGGTGGGAGAGGCTCGTGGCAGAACTTCCTGGACGTCGCGCGGAACTGGGCAAAACAGATTTTGGAGGATCAACGCTTCGGTGGACCAGAGCGCGTCTTGAAGAACTGTTCGCCAGGTACACGCTTTATCCTCAAGACCACTATGTGGTTCGATGTCCTTGCCTCTATCACCGAGATCCGATGTCCACATCTGATCGGTGTGTACCGTGAGCTCTACGCACGGTGGGGCGATTCGGGTGAAGATGATCCGGATTTGTCAATGGTCAAACCTATGGGCTGCGACAACCAGACATTCCTAGCATTAGCGGAGACCAGCTACCTTGCCTGGTGGAAAGAGTCTCAACAAAAGCAGAATCGCCTCAGCGTCATCGAGCTTATAGAGCAAGGCCGAGACATCGAGAAGCGGCTCAAGCCTCAAGGCGCTGCGTTCGTCGGCACGGCGAGTGCGGTGGACGACCGGCATCGACTGACCTGCAATATTTTCCGGGCGTCGGCACGTCTTTACCTTCACTCCATATTGTCGGGTGATTATCCCAACTGTCCGGAGATATCAAACGCAGTCGACGAAACTGTCCAATGCCTCAAGGCGATACCACCTGATGGCAATCTGCTGCGTTCCATCGTCCGGAGCGTCGTCTTCAGTATCTGCATCTGCGGCTGTCTCACCGACGACCGTGCGCACCGAGAGTATCTTCTGGATCGGCTGAGGGAGCAGGAGAGGGTGTCTGAGATAGGGAACTGCAGCACGGTCAAGTCCGTCATGCAGATTGTCTGGGACAGACGGGATGCGATGAACAGGTACGACGGTGGCCGGAGCGGCTCGAAATGGCAGCAGCAATACCCGATCAACTGGAGAGAGGTTATGCACGAAAATAACCAGGGCTTGCTGTTGTTGGTTTGATTGACTATGTCTCTTTCGGCTCCCCTTTCTTTGCCTTCCCAAGTCACTTTCGTATGCATCGCACAAGGATGGCTGGTGCTGTGCGCTGCGCAGGACGTTGGATTGTCTGATTGCTTGGATCTCGCGGCTCGGAAGTCTCGTGTTGCTCCTGTATTTCTACTGAATGCCGAAGTGCTCACATGCATCTACGTATACCTCAGCTTAGTCCAATATCACCGCCACTTGGCATTGCTCTCATCAGCAGTCGACTCTGGATCTGATGGCACGCAGATGAGCGGTGCACACGTCAGTACATACGGCCAATTACGGTCCTGAGTCAATTGCAACTGATAGACGACTCAGGCTGCCCGTGTTTCACCGTAGGCGCCCAAAACCTGCTCTAGTCCAATTGCTGGGATTGTGCCACAGCATCTGGAACAGCCGGCCACACTGCCCTGCAAGCACACGTCGCAGGACGTACACTGCGGCCCAGTCTCGACGTTCTGTGTGTCCTCAACTCACGGTCTACCTGCCTAATTAACCTTGTGCTTGCACACCATTCGACATTCTAAATAATTCGCCATTCCCATCGGCCTGATTATGTAAAGTCAAGGTGGGTTCATTAGGCGCCCGTAGCGTTCTAAACCTTACTGATGGCCGCTTCACCCGATTGCACGACGCACCCGCCCCCATGATTAATCTCCAGAAGCCGGGCGATCTCTGACAGCGACAACTCAAGAAGTGCTTCTCTGGTCATGAAAGAGAGCCCCTGGCCGGACCCTTTTCGCAGCCGTCCTGCAGTTGTCGCTGTAAGATCAAGACCGGAGAGTAAGGAGAATGATAAGAGGTGCCAGTAGACGTCTAACCTCCCGGGAGTATCTCCTCCGGAAGATGCTCCTCCGGTGGTTAGACGCCCACTGACTGACGTTAGTGCAGGCGTGCCATTTGCTGTGCGTCCTACAGGTGTATTTAGACGCCCCGCATTCCCTTGGTGACGAAATGTTGGATAGCATCATACCCGTTCGACTTGCCTATTGTGACCTGCTCTGTTACTTACTTTAAGACCGTGTATCTCGTCCGGAGACAGGCGGCGCCTGATCCTGCCCGTCAAACCTACCGTATTCGGACACACCGACTCTGCACTTGATCTCAAAAGGAACGTCATTGTTAGACTATCTTACACGGTGCCCCGTCTGCTATAATTGCTGTAGTTTCTGTCTACACGTAGGACACGACCCATGAGTTACAGAGGTACCAGCTCCTCTGCTAGCGGCAGCACTTCGCCGTCGTCCGAGAACCCATCTTTAACTGCTTCACCTATTACACATACTTCGCTCATGTCTCAGGGCTTCGAAGATCCGGAAACCGTAGCTCCCAGTCCTCAAAGATCCCCATCCGCAAGGTCAGGTCGCCCGGATATAGTTCGCTCCCAGTCCACAGGTAGCACGGGGGGTTGCTGGTAAGCCCAAGGTATAATCCTTTGTTTTATAATGCCCTGACCAAAATACGTAGGACATGTCGCGTAAGACGGAAAGTACGTCTGGAAAATAATGCTATCGTCTTACTTCGTACAAACAGCTCACCCGTTCCCCAGAAATGTGACGAGCAGCGGGAAGGAGATTCTTGCGCAACATGTCTCCGTCTCAAAATAAAATGTTTAGGTTGGGGACCTAGACGGCCTGAGTGGCTCAAGGTACGGGGCTTTGCTTCTCTCTCGCTGCATCTTAGAATAATCCCTTCGCTCAGGATAAACAAGCCGTGAAAGCTTACAAGGAGGAGATCAAGGCACAACTCGCAAGACAAGGGATGATCCGTGGTATACCCAGATCGGTAGCGAGCACGCCAACTACTCCTTCGAGCTTCAGTCACCACCTGGAGCCGAACACCTACGACCTGACTCCCCACTCGGCCGGTCTGGTGGCATCTCACGACTACTACACGTACGAAGAAGGGCAAGGCCTCCACTCACCAGGATACAGTTTTTCGTCGAGTATGTGATCATCGGTCCATGATATCTTTCGACGGTCTTGACATGTGGTGACTTAGGCGGTGACTCCGATATATCGTCGTTGGGCATATACGAAGATCCGACCGCCAGCCATGCCGGACCGTCCTCGTCGTCGGGACTATATCATGGGAGGTCGGAGCATACGCCAGGTACATCAAGGATAGACATCAGCCGATATCAATCATATCCACAGGCCGCACAAATTCCCGCCGGAGCCCTTACCTCATATGCCGTCCCACCTGCTAATGCAGTGGAAGGCGAATACGTACTTTATTACTTCCAGCATGTTCAGAAGCTACAGTTCTTCCCCTCTGATAATCGCCTCACGGATGCGCTTTATAAAGTAAGTGACCATATGTCGCTCATCTATTCCAAGCTCATTCTAATTCATCTGGTGTTTGTCCAGTCTATTCTTGAAGAGCCCCATGGCGCCGTCACTAATGCTGTATGCTCCCTGGCTAGCCTGCATTACACCAACTCCCGTGTCGCGCAAGGGCTGGAGCAAGAGAACCCGGACCTACAGACGACTCTGGCGATGCGGTTCTACAACCATACGTGCTATCAATTGAATACATCGAAGTTCACTCGTGGTCACTATGGCGCGAAAGACGCAACAGCCGCTTTACATCTCGCATCCTTCTCAATCTTTTCCAAGCCTCCGACCGACTGGGCGCCCATGCTAGAGATTGCTTGCGACTGGTTCGGCCAGAGTGACATCTTCGTGGCGGAGGATCCTGTGGCGTGTTTAATGAACATGGACTATCTCGGCCAGTTTGCTGCGAAAGCGACAATAGTGAGTGTCACATAGTCTTGCACGAGTTGCAGCTGAAGAATCTGCCAGTGGCTGGATATCGTGTCCAGTGTGAGCCTATTGCAGCCGCCGAGGTATCTGTCCTTGTATCGTCGACTATTGGGCGCCGGGACTACCTATTGGGCCGGTACCAGTGCAGCTTCTCGGCCGAGCCCGAGCTTGGGCATGGAACGGTTTACGGGCTGTGCTGATGCGGTGCTGCTTGCAATAGCGGAGATTTCGGCTTTGGCGCACTGGAAAGCACAGGAACTCCGCCGCGGGTCGCTCAGCGTGCGTGAGCTCGTGCGTCGGGGCGATGATATCGAGCGCCAATGGCTTCAAGGACCTCGTGTTCCCTCGGCTCTGGAGCAAGGGCAGGCACGCGCCGGCAGTTCTCGAGTTCCTTCACCCTTAGCTCTGGCATCATTTCCTGCGGATGGTCAAACACATCCTTCCGTGTATTCCCAAGATGCTGGCGGTCTAGTCGCTGAGCTGTACCGCGAGAGCGCTATCCTGTACCTTCACATCACGCTTAATGACTGTAATCCAGGCAAGTTGCCGTTTTCCACTTTCCCACCCTGGTGCTGACTGCTTTTATTTCAGGTATTTCCGACATATCCAACTCTGTAAATTATATCATCCAACTTCTCCAACGTATACCCCGGACGGACGATAGGTCTCTCATATTCCCCTTGTTTCTTGCGGCTTGTGCATCCGATGGCCAATGCCGCGATGTTTTCTGGGCATGGTTTATCGATCAGGAAGCAAATGGCATCGGCAGTGCTTCAAGAATACGATCCCTGTTGGAGTCCCTATGGAAGCAACGCGACATCACCCGTGGCGTGTCCACCGTAGACTGGCGCGATATCATGAGGGAACTTGGGCTGAATTTACTCCTTGCGTAACGCTCTCAGGAGACCCGGAAATTCAGAATATCGCTGATCTTCTCTTTTCCACATCTAACTTAATTTTTTCGACATTCAATCGCACAACCCTATCACTACTGTAGTCTCTAGAGCCCCTTGCATCGGGAGTTCCGTGCCGTTGCAAAAACCCAGTGTTTCCATAGTTTTTTCTTGTCATCTCGCAGCCGTGTTACCAGTAAATGCTCTGATGGAGGGTTGCTATGTATCAATATACCACACCAATTTTCTATAGCGGGAACAAAGGAAAGCTAGTCAAAAGGCCCGGTTGCATCATCAGTCATCGAAACACGATACTTGGCTCCAGGATATACAGCGGAGTACATGTCGTGGAATAACAACCCAGGGTCCTCCGGTCTCTGGTACGCCGGAGGACCCTTGAACATCTGTGATGGTGTATCAGCTTAGTCGGGGCCAATCCCCCTCGGCGACGGGCTCGGTATTCGGACTACCAGAATATACCTACCTACTTAGATGTGCATAAACGCCTAGATAGGTAACAGGATGGTCGATACTTAGAAAGCGGGTAGAACGTTCTTGCGAGCCACGTGAAATAGGGAGCTCGCTTACCGCTTCAGCCACCGACGCGTAGATCCCTTCGAGATTTCTGTGCCCGAGCGTGATGTCGAGATGTCTGTGTAGCGTCCGGAGCAACCAGCTGTAGCGTTTCGTACTTCGTCCTCTGGCCGCCATGGCTGAAGCCTCTGCAACAACGCCGGAGGTCACAGCCCGGCAGGACGTTGAAGGAAGCCGTATCCAAGGTCGATCAAACACCGGAGATGATGGAGGCATATTTGGAGCACTTCCTGAACCCCAGCCTTACACGCTGCATGTCGAGAATCTCTCCTTGGAGGCTCCTGTGGCTGGTGTGCCACTTCCACTGCCTATACCTGTTTCATTGCCTCCGAAGTTAGCCAGTCGCGTTCTCGGCAAGAAGTACCGATCTTATGCCGGCAATAGAACTTTGTTGTTGAGGAACGTCAGCCTCGAGAGCCATCCCGGAGAAGTACTGGCAATGTATGTTGGCATCTTTCACACGTGTAGTGCATGGGAAGCGATTAAACTATGTGCTGCAGCATCGGGAGCAGTGGCAGCGGCAAGACGACACTGCTGAACGCGATCGGCCAGCGATCAGGTCGCTTGAAGACCTTGTCTGGTTCAGTCACCTTTAGGCCAGTATCATCTAGTAGCAATTATGTTGAGTGTCCGACGGCTGCCCAGGGGACATCCTTGGTACCCAGAAAGCTGGGAGGGGTGATAGGCTTCGTTCGACAAGACGATTTCTTGCTTCCATGCTTGACCGTGCGTGAAACTTTGAGGTTTGCTGCCTACCTGCGACTTCCTGCATCAATCAGTTCGTCTGCAAGAGAAGAAATAGTCGAGAAGACGATTGCAGAGTTAGGTCTCAAAGACGCAGCAGACACAGTCGTCGGAGGCGCTCTGCGGAAGGGCATATCGGGCGGAGAGCGGCGGAGGTGCACATGCTTCTCATTCTCTCTGTGAAACCAGGAAGTTTAATGCATACGCAGGTTATCAATAGGCTGTGTTCTCGTCACACTTCCCAGCGTCCTTGTGCTCGATGAACCGTACGTGACAAGCATGTCCTCGTTGACTTCGGAGCCCCACAGGCTTCTAACTGTGTTCGCCACAGTACTACTGGGCTGGATACGACCGCTGCCTTTCATTTGCTCTCGCTTCTCTCCTCTCTGGCACGACGCGGACGCACGGTAATTATTAGTATCCACCAGCCTCGGTCAGATGCATATCCACTCTTCGACCGTATCTGCCTCCTCGCTCGAGGGTCGGTTGTATATTCGGGTCCCAGAGCCGAGGCCTTGAATTGGTTTGCTCAACTGGGCTTCGACGCACCTCCTCGGATCAATCCCCTGGACTTCCTCATAGATATCAGCGCCATCGACACCAGGGACGAAGAGAGTGAGGTCAGGACGACAGAGCAAGTGAATCACCTAGTGAAGCGTTGGCAGGACTATGCGGAGAAGACGGCGGAGACTCGCACCGCGTTGGACTCCGTCCATGATCGCGATGACCAGTCTGTCGTTTCATCTGACCATGCGGACGGTGTGAAGTCCAAGAATAAGCGACCTTCACTCGTTCTGCAGACATTAGTTCTTACGAGACGTGCTTACCTGAATGTATATCGGGATTATGGCCAACTGTTCGGCTTCCTCCTCCAGGTAATCCTGATTGGACTCGCAACCGGTATGTCCTTAGTACATGCTCTCCCGAAAAAAGACCTAGAAGTAAATTGGTCAGGTCTAACGTTCTATAAACCTCCGGAAACGCCTGCCGGAATACAGACGCTGAAGACGGTCTACTATCAAGGCCAAGTAGCGTTCTTCTATCTCTCAATCGTTCTGTACATCTTTATAATATGCAGTAATCTTATCGTCTTCGACCGTGAACGCGAGGTACGCCACTCGCAACGACTCTTGTGCCCTACTGTCACTTATCTTGATGTGAAGGATCATCTCTACTCGGTGGTACCATATGTTGTCAGCAACTTCTTAGCATTTCTTCCTATCAATATCATCACTCCATCGTTGTATGGCATAATTCTCTACTTCATGTGAGCTTTGTAGCCTTTCGACGGAGTGTACGCTCACCGTGATTGCGTAGGTGTGGATTCCGCAAGGATAACCTTGCGAGGAACCTGTTCATCTTCATAGGAAACGTCAGTCTGTTGCATCCGCGACATTATCCATTTCTCATATTGTACCCCCAGAATATACTTCAACAACTGGCGTCTTTCGCATACGGTCTTTTTGCAGGATCGATGGCTAGGCCGTTTGCCGAGGCTTCTTTACTCGCCAACGGTCTCTCGATTATGTTTGTGCTGAGCGCAGGATACATAATAGTCCACTTACCCGGATACATCGGCTGGACTCGTTGGCTTTCCCCGTACTTTGTAAGTTCTCTCGTTATGTGCCAGGAATGCGCTGGAACTTGGCTGCCAGTATGGTTACCATTGGGTCGCCATCTCTCAGTTTAAGGGGAGAGACTTTGAATGTGCGGGGGTCGAGGGAGCCGCAAGGTTTGCGTTCTTTCGTTTTCTTCTACTGCTTCTGACTTGTTTGTCGGCAGAAACCAGTGCAACGGGGATAATGTCCTTCGTGGCCTCCGGTTTAATCTGAACACTCCACTGTGGGTGTATCCTGTCGGTTTGGTCGGCTTCATTGTTGTAGTCCTTGTCATTGCAGTGAGTATCTACCATGCAGTGCCCGTAAAGAGGAGAATCCCATCTTTCTCTGTAGGCATGCCTCCTTCAGTTCTACCACCCAGGTGGAGTCCGCCACGCAGCAAAGCAGATTGGGAAAGACACCGGGTCTGCACGCGCCGAGAAGGTGGCGGAGGGCATCAATCCACCTGAGCGGGACCCCGTGCAGGTGGAATTACGCAACTTGTCATTAGAAGTCAGCCAGCGCGATTTATTAGGACGGCAGAGTCGGAAGACCATCCTGTCAGATATAAGCGCTGTATTCAAACCGAGACAAGTGTCAGTGATCATGGGCCCGTCGGGTGCTGGGAAGGTGCGGACGGTTTTGATACATGAGGTGGCTACCTATGGATCTGACTTGTTCCTGTACGCAGAGTTCTCTCCTTGAGGTAATCTCAGGCCAGCTGGCCACCGGCCTTTCCTCTAGGTTTAAGGTGACTGGAGATGTGCTCTTCAACGGCGAGCCGATGTCCGAGGCGACGAAAGGGCTTGTGGCGTTTGTACAGCAAAGTGATAACTACTTGCTTCCGGCCCTTACGGCGAGTGCTGCCCCGGTGTAGGCTGACCGAGTGCTGATGGATCTTCTAGATACGTGAGACGTTGCATTATGCGGCAGATCTGCACTTGCGAGGAATGCCCCGAAAGGACAAATTGCGACGTGCCGAGGAAGTCCTCCGTATGATGGGACTCCGTCCCGTCGCAGATAACATCGTTGGCGGAGAGGTAAGCAATCATCCCTGATGGTGCATATGATCCGTGGTTATATATCGCGACTGTCCAGAACGTCAAAGGGATCAGCGGTGGAGAGAAGAGAAGACTGTCCTTGGCAATACAGCTCATATCCGATCCCTCGGTCCTGATCTGCGACGAGCCCACGAGTGGCTTGGATGCTTTCATCGCTTTGAGCATCATGGACACTTTGCGACAGATTGCTGCTTCGGGTAGAACTGTCATTGTCACGATACACCAGCCTCGGTCGGAAATTTGGGCGAAGTCGTTCGATGATGTGCTGCTTCTGTCTGGTGGCCGAACTGTGTATGCTGGACCGAAAGACCATCTTCTACCGACTCTTGAATCAGCCGGCGAGGTGGCGCCTCTCTATTATAATCCCGCCGACTTTGCCTTGGATATCATTTCTGTCGATCGACGGGATGAGCTCGCCAGAAAGGAAACAACGGCCCGGGTGGAGAAGCTTATCGACTTCTGGCGCTCCGGAACCGAGATGAAGCGGCTGGAAGACCACAAAGTCGAGACTACGACGCCTCGTCCGCCAGCGGAGGTCCGTAATCACAAGCAGAGATCGTCCAGGTTCTTCGCTTTGCCAATAGTGTTGAGTAGGAGTTGGAAGAATCTGCGTAGGCAGCAGGATGTCTTTGTGGCTCGATTGGCGAACCCGCCTTTCCTCGTTCTCTTATTCTGGCTGTTCTTCTTGCGTCTGTCCAAAGGCCCCTCTGGCGCTCAGGACCGCATAGGCTTGCTGATCGAGAATAGTGCAATGCCTTTCGTCGGTATGTCGCGTACTACATCGTGCTATGCGGAACTGACAGTACTCGTATAGGCATGTTAGCGTCCATCGCCATTTATCCAGCCGAGAGGGACGCATTCTATAGGTAAATCACTTGCAGAGCACCGCATCTTTCTTGACCTTACCAGGCTTCCCGTCTGCAGAGAGTATAAGAACCCTACGTCTCGTTACAGCGCGGCAACCTTCATTCTATCATACACTATTCAAGAGATACCCATACAGCTAGTGGCATCGATGGTGAGCGCTACGTCATGCATGAAAAATCGCAAACTGATCGTCCTGGTAGATATATTCGATCATCATGTTAGGTGGTATGAACCTACAGTTGAACGCCCGCATATATTTCGAGTACACGGTGGGCGTTTTCGGTTTATTGAGTTTTGGCGAGAGCATCGGTGTACGCATTATTCCGCTGGTCCTGTTAATGATACAAGGCTGATCCACGACATTGGATATATACAGATTATCTTTGCGAGTATGTGGCACTGACACCGCTCCTAGTCTCTTGATCATACTCACTTTCGCTGCTTAGGTTGGGTGATCAACGGAGGTCTTTCGGTGTCCATAGTATCTTCTGCCTTGACTATCATGTCACAGACATGCGGAATCTTGTCTGCGACCCTCCCGAAATGGCTGCAAGTCATTGCATGGGCTGGCGCTTTGACATACCAAGTGTGAGTCACAGCCGATGTTTAATACGGGCAGGATGCTATATAATCCGTGATTGTACAGGAGGGTGGCCTTCATCAACGAGTTCACCGGGTTGCAGTTTAACTGCACTGACGCCGAGATAGCGTCCGGAGAATGTCTAGCTGGTGCGTATTCAGCAGTCACCTCTGTGCTACGTGATGTCTAATATGGTCGAACCTAGTGAGCGGAGAGCAGATGATAGAGACCTTTGGCTTCAAGGACAGGAATACAGGTGACCTAAGTCTCCTTTACGTCTCGCAATCAAGTTTTAACCTCAAGCATCGTAGCGAAATTTACAGGACTGCTCCTTGTTGTTGTTACTATCTATCGACTGCTGGCTTGGCTCGCGGTGAGGCTTCGCGTAGCGTTGTTCTAGCTTCGACCAGAGGAGTCGAGGCTCGTATTTTGCTGCATTTATTCACGGATGTACATTACAGCACATACTCGGATGGACGTGGACATGTAATTACGCGTATGCATGTAACTTTGTCTTCTTGAGCAATGGTATTCTTGACTAATAAAAGTACTCTCCATGGCCTCGCTGGTCTCAGATATGTGGATCTCAGATCTCAACGGAAGCATCTGATCGGGCGTTACCGCAAGACATGCGCTTGCCAAGCGGGAGCAAATACTCAGACACGTGATCTCCGCGTCGTGAATTTCGAACCGCGTCGGAGGTTCAGTCTGCAACCGTGGAGCACTCCGAACTCCGAGCGTCGTCTTCTTTCCAACCACCAACTTCATCCCCGTCTGCTGCGATGACCAGCATGCTCAGAGGCATCCTCGGAAAGCGCGTTTCTTACTCTGACTTCACCATCGTCGCGGCTCCGACGAACGTCAACGAGAGCGGTAAGGAGAACGCGCCAGCTGCTGTCGTAGATGCCAGTGCGAAAGCCCCCCCTGCGAGTCCAAAGAAACACGCAACGAAACATAGAAAGGTGTCGCATGGATTGCCTATGGAGACCATCGGAACGAACCAAGAGTTCGACAAACTCTTAGTACGTCGGCGACTGAGTGAAACCACGCGTTCTAATCGGTTTGGCAGGATGATCTCCAGATCCCACCGACTCTACGCCCCAAGCTGGAGAAAATGGACTTGTCTGTCAAAGCTTCTATGCTCAAGTCGTCGCAGACGCTAGCCTTCAGGGGCCCGAACGGCCCGGCGATCCCTCCTTCACTCCGGCGGACGCGCAGTATCGACTCGATTGACTCGTCTTCCTCTCGCTCCCCGCCGCCCTCGCTGGGTCCAAGCTTCCCGAGCGGACCTGACAGGGCGGGGCGCGCCGTCAAGACGGCCTCGCGGTCGGGTTCGGCTCATATCCCCCGCTCGCCAAGCGCCCATGCGCGCGTCGGCTCTGTCGACATATTCTCCACCCTTTCTCGGGCACATGGTCCAGCCATCCCCACGGCTGTGAAGCCGAACAAGGATAAGGGGGCGACTGCTCCTTCGGCGGCGGCGATCTGCAAGACCCTTGCTAGTACGTCGAGCACCAAGTTGGAGGTGGACTTTGTGAAGAGACTGCGTATCTGTCTACGCAACGAGGCCGCGTCGTAAGAGTCTGATCTCCTACAGTCCAAAGCCCCTTTTTTCACGGCCCATGTCATTTGTAGTTGGTCGCAAGACTTCCTGCGAGCGGGCGGATACTCTGCCTTGATGACACGTCTCAGAGAACTACTGGAAGTTGAATGGAGGTTAGTTATACAGCGTATTGCCCGCTAACAGCTCGATTGAACCACATCGATGATAGGGAGGAACAGCATGACGATCAGATTTTGCACGAGCTACTGAGGTGCTTCAAGGCGCTGTCCACATCCTCGATCGGGTGTTTTGCTCTTCGGAGCTCGAGCCCGTCTCCATTCGTGCAACTCGTCGCTCTTCTGTACTCTGACAAGAAGCCCGGGGAAGTTGGTACCCGAAACCTGATCGTGGAGCTGCTCCTGACCTTGTTCGACCTGTACCCTTCGACCTCTCTGCCCGCCATCGGGCCCGCCAGCATCAACCGTCGTACTGAGGCGTGGGATGAGTCTGCGCCCTCCTCGAGCGCCGTTGTTACTCTTCCTGCACCTCACAAAACGTTCTTCTCCCTTATCCGCGCCATCCTCCTCACACCTGCGCCACCCCCTACCGAATCCCCTTCCAATCCCGTATCACCTCACGCCTTCATCGAGTCCCTTCACAAGCCTAGGATCTACAAGTCGTACCTTCAAGAACTTTCAGATATCTGCCGAGATTACTTCTGGGTATTCTGTCATCAGAACAACACCATCTGGAACTTGGAAGACACCGACGAGAGCAAGGTAGAGAAGCCCCGGGCCCCGGGTGGGATGACTGGAGGGGTAGAATTTGAAGCGATGGGCTATATGGTATGAATATGGTTCGCGCCGGCTCGCGCTGATACTGACCAGCCGTGGTCCATCTAGACGACCCATTTCAAGTTGATCAATGTGATTGCCAAAGCCGCAGAAGATCTGCAGCTGCCGAAGGATGATGAGCTCTCCGCTCACAGGTTCCACACCGACCTGTTCCTCTCGGGTCTGGAGCGCATCATTCTGGTAAGGAGCGGATGGCATCTATATTTGCTGGTCCCGAGTTAATACTGTGATAGATTGGCCGTAAGGCATCCACCGTCTACTACCCCACACTGCACCTCGAGATCGCGCGGTACATGTCCTTGGCCGGCAGGGCTGGATATGAGATCCCATGGAGCCTTTCCAGGATGATGGGCCCGCCTCCGTCCGGGATGTGCAAGCCGGGTCGGGCGCCGAGGGAAGCCAAGACTCCCAGGGCGTCGCCGACCAAGAAAAGCTCGAGGGCTACAGGGCCTGTCCTACCGTCTCCTGTGAAGATCGAGCCCATCCGGCTCGGCCAGGACGTCTTCGGTGCATGATCCTCCTGCTCGCCATGCCTCTCTTCTTCTGTCAAGGTTTTTTGCTTTGTCGTATATGGTTAATTGCTTGTTTCTATGCTGTCCATGCGTTTTCTCGACGACTCTAGTGTTTGTTCATGATGATAAAAAAGTTACGAACGTGTTGATCACAATTATGATCCAGACGAGATTGATGACGGCGACGAGTATGCGTCTGACGGACGCGCTGGAATAATACTGCTGTACTCTTATGTAGACCGTTGGCATGTGTAGGTAAGAATGATATGGACTCTAATTTTGCTGTACTATGCAATATATTGTTTGTCGTTGTCCTTGCTTCCCAGTAGTCCCCACAATGCCTATGCTCTCCTATGTAATATTCCTCTCCCTGTCTCGCGCAAGAGAAACGCGACCACGTGACTGACGCGTCGATGTTGCCACGGAGGGCAAGTTCGGAGCGCCGGGCCGCAGCATGGACGACGACGAGCAGCTTGTGACCAGCAGCTGGCCCGCCGTCTCATATTGCAGTGATGACGGAGCGTATATCCTTGGTCCAGGGACACCGTTCACGTATAAATACGCGCCTTCGAGTTGACCATGCATTCCCCCGATGCCCGACCATCGACCCACCATGAAGCAACCATTCGCGGCCCTGCTATGTGCTCTACCCGTTCTGCTAGTTGGCGCCAGTCAAGTGGTAGAGCTGCCGCGTATCTCGTCGACTCCTCATAATGCGTCGCGGATACTCGACCGTGCTCTCGCGTCGCTGTCGATAGAGTTCTCGTATCTCCCCTCTTTCGGAGGGAACTCGACGCATCCCAATTTGTTGACTCAAGAGCTCATGCAGAGACTTGTAGAGAGAACGGGACTCGGACCTGACATACGCCCCGGAGGAATTTCAGTGTAAATCAACTGTACCGTCTGATTGAGCCTCGTAGCCTCTGACGTCCGGACCTATTTCCTAGCGACAGCACTCAGTTCAGCCCCAACGCGTCTGCCTTGGAGCTTGATGAGAGCGCAGTAAGCTAGCACCTTCTCGTGAACTCGCTACGGGCTTACGTTTCCGCACGCAGAGCGGAGGGATATGGAAAACTACCTAGTACGTTTCTCGATAGGTGACAGTCGGGAGGGAACGTCAACTCTTCCACATAGCGGGCCCGCCTACTACGAGTCTCTGGGCGTATTCCCCAACTCCTCCAAAGTGGTTGTAGACGTCAATCTAGGTAATAACACCATCCAGTTCGCCCGTGACGAGATCCAGGCCGCCATCAAGTACGTCGGGTGGGACAGGATCCGGGCCCTGGAACGTCAGACAAGCCTACTTCTTATGGCCGGTAAACTCGTTCTAATATCATCTGTGAAATACAGTGGGAAATGAGCCAGACCACTTCGCCGGGGGCTCGCGCCCGAGCACCTGGTCTTCCTCGGACTATACCGCCCAATTTCTCGTACGTAGTCCCCGCGAGAAACAAGCCATGCCGACTCGTGCTGAGTACCTCGGAAATAGGGATGGACGTCCGTGCTTTCACGCAACCTCTCGCTCCCGAAGGACATCTTCCAGGCATGCAGCTTCGCGGAAGACCCCACGCCCAAAGCCCCGATGACCACCGTGTCCACCATCGAAGAGGGGATAGACACCACGGGAGTCATCAAGATCTTCTCGCAGCATACGTGGGCGCTCTTATAACACCGCATATGCGGGGATGGTCGCGCTCAACCTGATACTTCCGTCAGATATCAATACTCTACGTGCGATCCGGCCAGGAACGCGATTGCTACCCTGCCTAACCTGATTAACCATGGGAATATCACCGTAAGTAACGTCGCAATCGCAACTAAATACAGCGGGCAATCCACTAAACCGTCGCGCCAAGGCATACTTGGACCTCTGGAGGCCCCAAATTGCAGCGGCCCACTCCGTGGGCAAGGAATTCGTCGTGGGGGAGTACAGCTCGGTCTCCTGCTCTGGGAAGCAGAACGTCACGGACACCTTTGGTCAGGCGCTGTGGCTGGCTGACAGTACGTGCTGGCTCCGCACTCCGGCCAGGGGTGCAGTTCTGAAGATTACATTGCGACTGTAGCGGTGTTGTACGGAGCTTTCTTGAATATCTCGAGGATGTACCTCCACCAGGGCGCTACACTGGTGCTGCAGAGCAGTCAGCAGGCCAACTCGTAAGCGCAAGCTCTTCTCTCCCGTGGATGTATTTGCTGAACAGGGTTCCCGTCGAACAGTCCGGGTTTCTCGTGGGTGGGCGACTCATCTTCGTTATAAACCACGGCGCTAAACTCACAACTATCTCCTCCTCAGTACGACCTCTGGTATCCAGTGGAGTCAGACAGATACGGCGCCCCGCGCGCGAGCCCCTCCTTCGTCGCCTACCTGCTCATCACGGAAGCAGTCGGCCCCTCGGGCAAATCGCAGCTCTCGCTCATCCCGACGCCGTCCTACCCCGAGCTCGCGGTCTACGCCATCTGGGACGGCGCCGCGCTCGCGCGCATCGCGGTGCTCAACCTCGCGATCCGGAACGCGACCGCGACGGAGGAGCAGAAGGGCGCGGCGGCGGTGACGCTGGATTTGGGCGGGTACGTGAAGGAGGGGTGCGAGGCGAGGGTGAAGAGGATGACGGCGCCCGGACTGGACTCGAAGGATAGTACTGCGGTTACGTGGGCGGGGCAGAGCTATGCGAACGGCACTGCGAGCGGGGAGGAGGTTGTAGAGACGCTGCAGAAGGGCGTGGTGACGGTGCAGGGGAGCGAAGGCGTTCTAGTACTTTTGTGATTTGAAGGACCACCGGACGGTTATGACTCTGAGGACCTTCATGTAAAAGCCGAATGATGGCAATGATCACAGTACGCGCAGGATACTGCTGATGATCATTATGCTGTGCAACATTATACTGTACGAAGTCCATGTTAAAATGAATGGCTAGCTATGTGATTAGGCAACGTCCATGATCCCGGTGTGTCCCACGACAATTTTCTCAAGCCGAGACGATGTGCAGCTCGACAGGGTAGCAAGTGCTGTAGTCGTAATCGGTGTGGCCGTCTGCAGCGTCGTAGATGACTTCGGCAAAGGCGTTACCGCCCGTGCGCCAGCAGATGGAGAAGGCGTCGGTGCGACCGTTGATGGCAAGCAGGGAAGCGCCACCATCGACGGGCTGGAAACGACCCACGTCAGCTGAAGCTTAGGTTATATGCAGCAGGCTAAGGCTTACCACGCCGCAGTAAATCTCGGCGGGGGTCACCGGGCTGAGGGAGTCCGTGGTGAACTGAACCAAGGCGCCCTCAGCGGGGCTGCCGAGGGCAGTCGAATACTCATCGTTCGCGATGACTCCTCCGTTGACCAGCGACAAAGTAGGGTTGGTGGTCGGGTACGGGTAGGAAGCCACGGTCTGCGCGAAGAGCAGCGTCAGGAAACAGAGAGCAGGCGAAGAACAAAGGGACTTACTGCCAGAGCGGACAGCCTGATCTCGTGCGAGCTCAGGTAGTCACCGGGCTCGAGGGGCGCCCCGGCGGGGTCGCTGTTCGGCAGGGTGGTGTTCACTGCGTTGAGCCTGAAGTTGCTCAGGGAGCCAAAGGCGGCGTCTCCGAGTCCCGCGCAGGAAGAGGGGGTCTGGCGGCCCGCGAGAGGCACGGCGGCGGCAAAGGGCGCGAGGGCGGCTGCGACGGCGAGTGCGAACATGATTAAAGTAGGCGTAGGCGTAGGAATAGGGCGATGAGATTATCCGAAGGTTTCGTTGCTAGTGGGAGCGGATGCCACAAACCTGCCTCTGCCCTCGCCCTTTATAGGTGCCTGACCCGAGCGTCTCGGACGAAAGTACACAAGGAGCTCTTACAAATGGAGGTTCTGTGCTCCCGTTCGGACAAGTCTTGGCCACGACTGCACGCACCAGAAGCATTACTGAATACTGAGGCAGTTGCGTTTCGTTTCGCCCACCGGCGAGCAAAAGCCGCTGAAACCAGGTGACCGATTGGCATTGGACTGGTACTGGCAGTGTTCCATTTTCGACGGGGAGATCCGGACTACAACGACCCTGTACGGATGTCCTCGATGAGCTTGACCAAAGCGTTTCCTCACACGTCGAGGCGGCGATGTACGTCCCCGCAGCACAGCAGCCAGTCATGTGCGGCGTGATCGCTGATGGCACCTCTATCGAGGTGGCTGTGTTTATCCCTATTATGGCAATCGTAGAGACGTACCATTACGGTCTGCCTGGCCATGGGAGACGTGTACTGCCTGAGGGCAACGCAAACTCCGACTGCATCCCATATGGCATTGCATGCACCAGTTATGGCACCTCACATTTCGAAATGTCAGTAGATCAATAGCCAACACGGTGAGCACAAGTACGAAGGATACCCATGAAGGCAGAGTTGGGATACGCACGCATGCTTCACTTACAAGCGGGATATTAGATTACCTTCGTGCCCCCCCACTCAGATCCGCGTACCTTTCTATCGTAGCCGACAGATAATGTGAGTTCGAGAGTAGCGTGCTCGCGTGCCGTACTCAGTGTGGCGATTCCCCCAGACGCATAAATGCAAAGCAAGCTCATAGCATAGTCCGAGTTATGCGTCAATATACAATATCAGATAAATACAGAGGACCAGCCGCGTGGCACACTCATGCTCTCATCAACACACTTCGTCGAGACAGTATCACTGTGAAAGTATTTAGCAGAAAGTGATTTGAATCTAAGAGAGAGACGTCTTAGCAAGGCGATCTCAGTGTGAGGAACGGAAGGAATGCTTACTCCAGCGTTGGTGCCGACGCACTGCTTGGGAGTGCCGTTGGTAGGGTCGGTGAACGCGTCGGGGCACGCGCCCGCAGACGGGCAGTTGTCGCTGATGCCAGCGCAAGCGCCGCCTCCAATGTAGCTGAACGACATGGGGTACGTGCTACAAGAAGTAACCGCATTCAATCACCCCTCTCCAAACAAGAAAATACCCGGGATGATGCCACTCACAACTGGTGGTTCCCGTTCTCGGGCTGCGGCTCGAGCGTAAAGTCCGCCGCGTTCTGGTTCGGCGCGTCGTTGCGCAGGGTGAACTCGACGGCCCCGCAGTTCACGCCCGAGTTCTGGCAGTTCGCGCCCGCGAACCCGTCGATCCAGGCGATCCCGCCGAGCACCTGGCCGTTGATCGTCGTCGGGCCCTGCGGGGTGCCGTTCGCCTCGTAGATGAAGACGGGGTTGCCGGAGCCGCAGTTGTTCGTGATCTACATATGCGGTGAGTGAGCGAGTGCGCAGAGGTACGGTTGGACACGGACGTACGGCGATTTGGTGGGACTCCTGGGCGAGAGCGTAGCCGGCAAGGGCGACGAGGACGGCGGAGGCGGAGAGCTTGAACATGGCGGGACTCGTAGAAATAAGACTAAAAGTGTAGGAGTATGCTGATGTTCGATGGGAGAGATGCGAAGTGTGCTGGTGATGATGAACAGTCCTCGCAATGCGCCGCCTTCTTATACCCGGCAGCGGCAAGCCATCACTCTTAAAGATTGCCCGAGCGTAGTTTCTGCGTCATCGAGTGCGAGAGACCTGTGCGCATAAACAGCCGCCCTCAAAGATTGATGGAAGACTGAATACAGCGCGCAGCTGTCGCGACACAGGTGATCATGTCGGGTTTTTGATCCCAAGGGTAAAACATGGAACGGGGTATGACAGGTGTCTGGCTATATTCATCTTTGGCTACTTACACCACCAAGCTTGACTGATGTTTGATTCAATTGATTCAGAACTTCGGTGCATCAGTAAGTAGACTACAAAGTCGAATCAGAGGTGACCACAACAACAATGACTGAATACACAAACGTTCGATTCTGAAACGCATACATACTATCTTCAAGGAAAAGTCCGCGGGCCGAGGATGGCATTGATCCTCTCCCTCAAGCGCCATCAAATGTAACCGCCATCAGCCCACCAGTGCAGAGTTGCTAAGAATCACAGCGAGCGGATACTCCACTCCAACGTGCTTACGTCCGGGCGTGACTGCGATGGCCGTGGAGGTACCGCCGGCAAGTGTCGAGAGCTCTACCCTGAGACGGATTGTGGTTGTCCTTGCTTGGTGTAGCTTGCCATCAAACGCGCAGTCCGACCTCGGTTCTAAAAATAGGTAGCCACATCCTCGAGAATCAGTACCAAGTGATACCAGGTGCTCAAAGACATAACAGCTGTAATGCAAACCGACAAAACGTCTTTCATGTTGCAGGACGTCAGATCCAGGTGTGATCGTTCCCTTAGAAAGCGAGCAGTCGGTCCCGAGTATCTTGGGACATTCATCGCTGTCCGATGGAATGCGCAACAATCCCAGTGGAGCCCTCTTCGTCATGCGCGGTCGGCGATCAAAGGCAGAGTAGAGTTAACCTCGCCAATCAACGATCCTCGAGAAGTCCAAGGCAAGCTGTCCATGTCCATCAATCATCGCTCACTGCCGCACCTGAGCGTGAACTGTCCATCACAATATAACGCTTGCACGGTGGAGCAACAGAGACTCTGCGTGCATGCCGGGTGTCCGATGGACGCATGAACAAAACTGCGCGGCTGGAGGAGGCTCTGAGCACCGCGTTGAGGTCGTAACGCACGTCAGGCTGACCCCACTTTCTTGGATGCCGTACCTACGTATTCGTGACATCGCGAGGGGTCGACGTCTGCCCGACTGGCCGCAGACTGATGCAGAGAAAGATAGTACGATGCGCTTGGTACTTGCGACTATTGCGGAGGTCCAACTTTTGCCCGGGACGCAGAGAACGATCGAAGGGGTCGCTGCCCGAGACCCTGAGTCCTCAGTGGAAGGCGAGGAGAGCTGGTCTTGCAAAGCGATGACGGCGCTGGTAGGATAGCATATCATCCATCGCACCAGCACCCGGCGCCACCAAAGACGCCTCCCATCTCAAACATGAAAGTGTAAATCATCTCGTGTTCGCCCATAGAACGACCAGGGACGCGATGATGGCAGAATAGCATATCGTCCATTGCACAGGCCGCCATGGTCGCCATTGCCCTACAGCTGAGCTTTGGAAGTACGAGCCGTCGACTAGCTGCATGCGCATTCCGAGCTTGTTCCTAGGTCGTCTGAACTCGAAGCAAGTCGTGACAGTATGAGGGGTCGTAAAGAAACGAGCTCTCAAATAGGGGCAGACACTACTTACCACGAAAGGCCGCCCGTAGATGTTTGTGGAAGATATCGATGTTGTGGACGTCAAGAACGAAGCTCAAATTCACTAGTACTCCTGGGCCTGCTATGGCGTTATTGGCGCACATTATGGCGACCGTCTGTGACGACGACCGTCCGTCCGAATTATATCATATCAACCCCCTCCTCATGCTGTAGTACACACTCTCCAAGCCCATCTTCCCCTCGACCATGCCTGCAGCTGCAGCGCACAAGCCACCCCCGCGCCGTATCAGCTTCGAGGACGAGGACGGCCTGACAGCCCCCTCCGCCGCCTCCAGCATCATCACGCCCGACTCCGAGCTGTCCAACCCCTTCGCCGACGCACCTTCCAACGTTGACGATGTCACCGCCCCCTCGAAAGTGCCTCCGTTATTAGTACTGGCCCGGGAGAAGCTGCGGAGGTACAACCCGGATCTCGTCCTGGTGAACTCGGGCAGCGTCGCGCGGGACCACCTCGCGAACGAGCGGACGGTGCTCGCGTACGTGCGCACGAGCCTCGCGCTCGCGTCCATGGGCGTCGGTAAGCCTTAATATCTCAACTTCACTTCGGAACCCCACGCGGGACGAGCTCACGCATACACCCAGCACTCGTCCAGTTCCTCTCCGTAAAGCAGCACAGCGCGCTAGTGCAGCAATTCGCGCACCCCCTGGGGGCTACGGGTATGCTGCTCGGGCTGTTCACCCTCGTCATCGGTACGTCCGCGTCATCTCCGGAGTTGGAATGACACTTGTGCTTAAGGACGTGGCAGGCGTGAGCCGGTACTTCGTGGTGCAGAACGCGTTGACCCAGGGCCACTTCCCCGTCGCGCGGTCAAGTCTGTTTGGTGTGGGACTTGCGCTGGCGTTGCTTGTGTGCATAACCTTCGGTGTATTGGTCGCTGTGCGGGATTAGGTGAGTATGCTCGCTTCGCTAGGCGTACCCGTCTTAGATCGGACGTATGCAGGACCAGAGTCAAGGCTCGTTCTGAGTGACAGATGACCAGGGTCTGGGCCTCAAAACAGGCATATACCTACGAGTAATGGGAAACCGCTGTGGTTGCATGATTGGACAGGACTAAGCGCGGCGGCGTGGCGGCCTGAGGGTTTGGCTTGATAGTGCGGTCCAGGTGCGTTTGTGATATCGTAATTGGAGTTGACGAGACGAGCTGACATTTGTGCGTTTGGACTGTGCAGGCAATGCAAGACGGGGAGATGGACCAAGACAGTCCACCTGATGAAGAGTATATGAGGCACCATTTGGTACCAGCTTCCTACAGTTGGTCTCCCGAAGCATCCTCGGGCACACACATTGATAACTGCCGCCCCCTTGAAGATGATGATTTGCCAGCGCTTTCCCGAATGCATTGCACGTGTATGCTACGGAATACTAATAATCTGTATGCTACAAAGACAAATTTCGTGCTGTAGTCTTACATATACACAGTGCTTTCACATTGCTTTTATAAGTACCCTCCGTCCGTTATAACGCGTCAACAAGCAGATCATACCCTTCCCTCCTTCTGTTCGTCTCGTCAGCCCTGATCACCAAAGTAACCCTCATCTTCCTCCTCTCGAACGCACTCTCGTTCCACACCTGCAACAGCCCCCTGACCTCATCCACCGGCGTCTTCGCGAACGCAGAATCATACTGCCTCCCGACGTTCCCCGCCCTCATGACAATGGCGCTCGCTGTGCCCCTATAAGGCGCGACCGCGCTCATGCCCTGCTCCGCAAGCTGCGCGGTGATGCGGATGTCAGCGAGGAACCTCGCCCAGTCCGCCTCCGATATCCCGTGTTTGCCCAGGAGCTCGGGCGGGTAGAGCGGCTGGAACCCGTCCGCGAGCCGGGAGGTGTTGGACGGGACGCGGAAGGGCGCGAACGAGTGCGAGTGGACGCGGAGGGGCGAGGGGGTGGAGAAGCACGGCGGCGGCGGGTCGAGCGGGCGGTAGGTCGGCGGCGTGGGCGGCAGGGTGATGGTGATGAACGGCGTGTCCGGGGTTTCGGGGAGGAACGCCGGGGGGGTCTTCGAGTACGGCGGCGGCGCTTCGGCTGGGTTGGGTTGGTCTAGTGGGTCTGGCGGAGGAGGGCCGGGTGGCGGGGCGTAGTGCGGTTGGTACTGGCCGTCGTCTGACTGTGCCGGCGGGGGACCGGGCGGGGGCGCATAGTGCGCTTCGGGCTGTTCCGGGGGCTCTCCGGGAGGGGGCGCGTAGTGAGTCTCCGGATCTCTGAACGGGTTGTGCGCAGAGTGCGCTGAAACGGCGGGGTCGTTGGACATGGCCGTCTGCAGCAGGATTAAGAGCCGGTGATGTCATCGGCCCAATCGCGATTTGTGGCAGGGTGGCGGTACACTGCACCGCCACTTGGTGCTTCGAATTTTCAAAATGTAATCTTCAGCTTGCTCCATAAGGAAGGCGCCCCTTGAAGAGCTCGGAAGCCCAACGGAAGCCGGTGCCACAACGCTTGCCACAACCTGTACATTATCGTAGCGGTGCGAGCTCCAGGCTCCTTCTCCTAAAAAGAGAATGAAATATTGAGGTATTGGGGTACTTCATACGTGAAACGCGTTTATCAATTGGACGTATGGATTATGAGACTAGTACTGCTATTGCAGAGAGTTGCCGGTAATTCGAACTCCCAGGAAACTTTTCAATATATACTTTCGCATTTGACAGAGCCCCCATCAGATACGAACAGAATAATAACACCACGACAGTCGCATACTGTAGTATTGAAAGAACAACCAAACAATCCAGGGTGAGAGCTTTGAAGTCACTTCGAGGCTGCGTTGTATTGGTTACATGGGTTTCTCTCGTCGCAAACCAGTTGTCTGGTAGTGTTCATTTCTCTCCAACACAACACTCCTCCCAACTACTTAGCGTGACAGTCGGCGATACGCATTCATACGGCCAACTCTGGTACCGTCAAAATATGCATTGAAGATGTCAACTACGAGCAATAACTCAGTCGCCATTGCTGCTGTGCGCGTCCATCAGAGAACCCCACTTCGACCACCAATCATCAACCGCTTCACTCGCATCGTAGTCGAACATTCTGATATACTCTTCCCAATTACTCCTCAGATACTCTTCGTCTGCTTCATCCCAGTCCAGCAACTCTTTCTGCATAGCTATCCTCAATCCCTCGTCCCGCATCTTCTGTAGCGGGCCATATGGAAGAGATAGGAATTCATGCTTCTCGTGCTCGGACCTGAATACCTCTGCCGACCGCGGTAACCGCAGCTCGTCGAATATTCCGAGAAACATGCTCAGCTGTGTCTGCGATCGCAGACGCCAGAGCAAATTCCCTAGTGTCGTCGCGTCTTCCAGCGCCAGTGCCACGTTCTGGGTGGAATTAGGCTGTGAACGCGGGCAATTAACAAATTAGGCATGGAGCGGATCCGAGCAGGGCAGAACGAACCGGTAGATTGTGAGCAGCGTCTCCCACAAGTATTAGTGTATCATTGTCGTCTGAGAAGCTGGATAATCTGTCGCGCCTTATATATCTTACTGACACAGCCCCAGTCGCGCAAGAAACTAGATCGCGCAGACTGCCAAAGGAGGTGAATATCCCTTTTGACGCCGTCGTATCGGCGGAGGACTTACGAAGGCGTATACCCTTCCAAGTGACGCACGATACCTTGGACAGGATATTGACATTCCCAGTCCTCACCAGACACATCCTGACTTGCGTCAGGCAGCATAAAGTTCATCTGATATCCATGGCTCTGCAGCCGGGAGGTCATCAGTCATAATGGGAATCATCATGAAACATACAAGTAGGTGCCCACAGATGGATGGCCATGAATGCACCCGCCATCTCCCAGCCAGATGTCCCACTATTTCGGGTCTGCAATGAACTCTGTCTGCTCATGGGGCGGGTACGGGCTCTTACATTGGACGCTTCAGTCAATGCTCTCAACTCCTTTCGATCCTCTAGCTCCTTCATCGGCACTTCGAGGCTGGAATAAAGCCTCAAAAGTCCAACTATGCAGCAAAAGCATAACGCACCTTACCTGAATATAGATCGTCTGTCGACAATCCCCGACTCGTCGGTCCCGCCTAAAACGCAGCGGCGAGACATCCCGCTGTTTCCATCCGCACCGATAACGAGGTCTCCCGAGACCTCAGTCCCATCGGATAGGACCACGCATGGTTTGGAAGCCCGGCTACTAGTGACTCCAGTCACGGTCGAGTTAAACCGGATCGAAGCCCCCACGTCGACTGCAGCTTTGTATAATTCCTGCCATAACTGACCGTACTGCGACTCGCGTCAGCCCGATCTATGGCACCCTGCTCGTCCGCCGCTAAAGACTTACGGGAAAGAAAAGCACTTCAGCGCCCAAAGCCTGCATGATCTGCTCGTGGAATCGGAAAAGACCAATCTTCTCGCCCGTTTGACCTATTCGAAGACTCCGTCAGGTGTGTAAGATAACCTCGTGACGTTGCGCCCGCACGGACCTAGCCTGAACACAGTGCAGTCCGCTCGGACCATGACCTGTCGCAGCTTTTCGTGTAGCCCCCATCCCTGCAGGATCCTCGACATGTTAGGCGGGGACCGGATGGCCCTCGTACAAGACTGTGTAGCGGGGCCGTAATCATGAGCGGACCAATGGGAACCGCGACGGGTACTCCGTGACTCACCGAATGGCTTTCTGCGTCGCCTTTCTCGAGGACGATAACCCGGTGCCCAGCTCTGCCCAACGCAAAGGCGCAGGCCAGGCCCGCGATGCTCCCACCAACGATCACAAACGTTAGCGGACACTGAGTCTTCCTATCCTTCCTTCCGCGCCCGCTGAGAGATATCATAAATCTCGAGGACGATCAATCAACGCAGCAAGCAGCGGGCCAAAATGGAAGAGAATGAGACAGCGTACCAGTGGTACTTGAGTGGTACGCCACGACGACGGCGGCCCGAACTTTATATGGAGCGTAGACATGCGCATCTGTTCTTGATGAAGTGCATCCAGACCTAGTAATGACCTGGCTGACTATAATTACCGAGGGCGCTTGCGGTAGGCAATGACGAGGGATGGCCGAGATGTCCGGCCGTTTATATTCCGACGCCGCGGGCAGAAAGGACATGGAGACCGTCCTTGCTTCAGTTTTGGCAAGACTGTACCACGGAGAACCCCCTCCATTAGCTCTAAGCGCTTTGGCAAACTGGCGATAGAACATAATCAGCATGAAATGCACCGTAAGGAGTTGGATCTCACAGACTGAAAGTTCGACATCGCCATGCAGGTGATGGACCTGCATTTCTCGGGTCAAGGCGAGGGTTGCGACGACATGCGAAGGGCCTACTTGTGGCATTTACTCGCAGCCGACAATGGGCGGACTGATATCTTGATCAGTTAGAAGACGAATGCGGCCATTGAGGCTAATATAAGGTATTCAAGCGACTGCATGACTGTGATCTCTCGATAGGTTGCAGATTGGAGCCAAGAATAGGTACAACATACAAGAATACACTATAGATAATGATAAGTCAAGATCTCAACCAATGCGAGAGGAAATGAGACAATAGTGAGAACACAACTTTCAACTATTTTTTCCGCCTAATAGCTGTCCCAGGACGTCTCTTCGCGGAGGTGCGCTGTGCGAGGCGCGGAATCTTGGATGCGTCGTCTGGTTCGACACCCTCCACGTAGCCCTCTCCCATGAAGACTGGGATGCCTCCAGCACCGCCGTGCGCGAGGAAGCCTGTCCGCTTGCTCTTCTGACCAACACCCAAGTATACGTCTGACTCGAAGGGATTCTCGTCACAGTGCTCGACAAAAGAGGCGTGTGCGCGTTGGAGCTCGTCGTCCAGAGTATCCCTCCTTGATTTTCGAGACGACGCCCGGTTATCCCCTCGATCAGAGGTCACACTATTCCGGGATGCACTACGAGATCTTGCAGAGACCTCGCGAGAGGAGCGATCCAGAGGACGACTGCGAACAGCAGAAGCGGCACGATCACCACCTTGCGACAAGGAGAGGGGATCCTCATCCGACTCGTCCACGTGAACAGCTTGGGGTCGGGGAGGACGCAAAGCTTTTCCGAGGATCCTGCCGGGAGGCTTTGGTCGTCGCGGGGAAGCAGTCGGCATAGGTGAGGAAGGTATCCGCTTCGCAAACACGTTGTTGGGTGGCGGAGAAGGGGAAAGGGAAAACGTCCGATCCCTTGGGGGTGGAGGAGTGGGATGTCTCCGTAGTCGCGACACGTCATCACGTATAGGTTCCACATAGAATCCGGGACGGTTGGGCTCAGTAACGGTCGGACCATCCCGAGAAATTGACTCCGGTAGGTCCATTGCCAGTGTAGGAGGTGTATGCAGCAGCTTGTCATCTGGGCTAGGGGCCTCCTCATTATCAACATCCCGGTCGGAACACAAGGAGGGAGTAGTGAGATCAGTAGTATCGGTAACGTTTATGGAAGGTCGCAACGGAAGGGAGTTTGAGGGCTTGGAAAACAGAGGACGGGCGCGCGTAGATGTAGAAGTGTCAAGTGGTAGGGAGGTCGAGGTCTGAGACGTTGACCCGGTAAAGGCAGATGTGGAACTCGAAGACGTGGCCGACGAAGTGGACTCGATACTCGTGTTCCAGTCGTAGCGACGCTTAACCGCTGCCCCTAATAAACCCATTTAGCAGCAGAACTAACTGCGGCGGACACACTCACGAAGTTCTTCAGTATGTTCGCCGACATGCGAGTCTTCGTCTCTTTTGCGCTTTTCGCTTGTCTTTGCTAGGTCATTAAGCCAATTCCGCGTGGCAGCTGGTACGTCCAAGCTAATTGAGCCGCGCTCAGCGTTCTGCTGGAAGTCATGATTTCGACCTCTCAAGCCATCTATACTGAAGCTGCGCGACAGACTGGCCGTTCCAGCCGCAGAGGGCGGCCTGGGAGGAGGCATTGAACCTCCTGAGCTCACCTTCCTCAGGCGAACAGTCTTCATCTCGTTCAAAAAGGCCGCCATCTTATCAGAAGGGACGTTCACAGTTGGCTGACCAGCACGCTTAGGGCGAGCAGCGGTTGGACCGGCGTTTATGGGGGCCTCCTTGGGGGTTCCCGCGTGCTTCAGTGACGCTCGGACTGCCATCAGAAGGGAGTCCGCCCCTGCGGAAGGCGTCGTGGGTAGGCGAGGGGTTACACCTACGGGTGGCAGCGGAGGTGGGGGCGGCGGAGGTGGGTCCCTTGAGGTTTGGTCATCTCGCGAGACATGCACAACAGGTCTCCGAGCGAGCTGTCCAATATTAAAATGAGAACCACACACTACGACTCAAAAATCAAACCGTACCTCATCCCGCAATCGACGTACTTCCTCTTCCAGGCGACGAATCAGCTCTTTATCACGTCTCCGCTCTTGTTCAATTCGTTCCCTGTCTCTGTCCTTCTCTGGGTCTCTCTCCCAGTCGCGCTCTTTCCTCCTCTGTTCTTCTAACGCTACAGAAAGCTCGCGCTCCTTTCCCCGGATGCGAAGCATCCCCGAGGAATCCGGATCATCGTGCCTGTAATGACCTATATCCACTCCTTCCTTCTCCTTGCCTTTCCAGGACCTTGCAGTCGGAAGTGAGCTTGCCGGTACATCATTGGTGTTCCTGTTGCCTCCCGCACTACTTCGCCGATCACTCTCCTTCTCTTTTCCCTTACTGGGAGAGCCAGGGCTGTTCGGTAGCAAGATCGATGGACCAGCCTCGTCCGGGCCTGGCTGGAACTTACGGATAGCGTCCTGCACAGACGATAAAGTTCTAGGACGAAATGGTGAGCCAGGAGGGTGTTCGTGACGAGTGCGGATATCCGAGGCTTCTGTGCCCCCAGGTCGCCGTGAAGATGAAGACGCGGAGCGATCATTCCTAACCTCCTCTACGGACATACTGCTTGACGCACGAGCCCGCTTGGAGTGAGGGCTAGCTGCAGCAGTATCAGATCGCGTGTGAGGCTCGTCACTGTCTAGTGCGGCGAAGTTGAGAGGCGGTTCAGATTCAGGAGAGGGGGAACGCGGAAACAGAGAACCAGGCATGACGACGGATGGTTTCTTCTTCAGCTGAGGAGGCAAGTTTGGAGGGGATGCGGAACGTGAGACATTGGGTTTGGAACGGTCTACTGAGTAGGGAACAATGCGTCTAGGAGCAACCAATACAGAAGAGAAGGAGTACTCGCCTTCTTGGGTCGCAGTACGTGGGGGACTCCGAGACCGGGCAGACGAGCCTTCACCCTTCCTCTTAGATGAGCGAGATGAGCGTTCTACAGGCTCTTCCTCATGTCGACATCGCGGGGAAGAGTTGGGGGGTTGCTCTGGGGGTTTGTGGCGAGATATACGGGAGGTTCGAGGTTCGTCGTCGCGTCTGTGTGTCTCAAGACTATGCGACTCGTGGGCACTATCGCGACGGCGCCGCGTCTCACTCAATTTGACGCGTGAACTCGACGCCTCTGATGGGGTATTGGCCGCCTTGCTCATATCATAAGTGCCGTGGAAATTTGCGACCGCGCCAGGGTCCTATGAGCTAACTCACCTGCGTCGTGGTTCCCCCCGTGGCATTCGTCACGAAAGACTCCAATTCTCGCGATACAAAGCTGAACACATTCGACAAGATTCCGCTGGAAGGGGGAGGCGGCGGCGCCATGTAACCAAGATGTGGTGGTCGGGACCAAGTGTCGGAAGCACAACACGTCCCGATTAGGCAATTGTTGACTGTCTCGTCGCGTCCCCTGTCTCAGAAGCGCGTCAAGCCACACACGTTCAAGTGAGCGTCTGCACGAAGATACGAGTTCCCACCGATGGGAGCAGAAACAAGATATGTATTCATACAAGCTCGAAACAGCCTGCAAAGCGTTAGAGTAAAAGCAAGTCCAGTCCGACAGCATCATAAATAAAATACGTCAATCGTAAGTCGTAATGCTACATCTGCTGCTTCCTTGTCGTCAGTTATCAATATCCCTGATATCCTTGGTAGGTTTCGTATGTCGGTGGAGAGGAGGTGTTCGTCGACGGGGGAGCCCCTGCGATGGAGGCGCGCACAGCGGCGTATGGGTCGGCGTACTGCATAGTCCTGCTCACGCGCGGACTCGCGTCCGCCACTGGTGCAGCACCGAACCCACTGGGCGGCGGGTCGGAGAACGCGCCGTACGCGTCCATGCTCGGTCTTGATGGTGCGGGCGCGGTGAATCCCCCAGGAGCTGATCCCAGGGCAGTGGAGGAAGCACCAGAGTAGCGATTAGCGTCAGAGAAAGGGGACTGGGCAGCCTCAGACTCGGCAGTCATACGGCGAATTGGTGGTATCCGGTATTGCGACTCTTCATCACCGTCATCCTCGTCCAGATCTTCAGTAGCCGGAGCCTGGAAAGGAGGATCCTTCGGACGAAGGGAGCGCCCATTTCGCCAGTCGAGGAACGTGAGGACTAGCGAAGCAGTCCAGAAACCTACCAGTCATCGTGAATATGACAGGGTACCGGCAGACCGCGATAGCACTCACCGAACGCCAACCAGAAGAAGATTGCCCCCGCTTTCTTGGTACTACACCACCCTGGCAAGCCGTTCACAAAGTCGTCTCCACCCTCCTTTGCGTGCGGATCGTTCTTGGCATTTTTGCAACCGGGTTCGGTCCAAGCAGAGATAGTAGTGATGAACCTAAGATACGGCTCTCAATTAGTGCGAGGACTTGACAGAGAAGATAGCAGGCGACTTACGCAATGAGAAGGCTCACAGCTGTGCCTGCCCCTGACAGGATGAATCCGACGCGCACCTCCTTCAAGGCACGCGCAAGCCGCGTAAATTTGTCGTACTTTTCATAAAGAACAGGGACGAGCAACAAGAATGTAGACATGAATATCCCGGCAACGGATACGAACAGGGCGAAGCCAGAGAGACCGGCTGCGACAAGGCTATGAGACGCGTCACGACGCGCAGACGCGGTAGAAACACGTACACGGCCCAACGTGGAACCTGGCTTGGAAGGCTGCTACACTGGCGAAACACGCCATGGCTAGGAAATTGAAGAATACTTGTGAGGCGTGAAATATGATCGCGGGTTTCGAAACAATCATCTGGGGATGAATGCGTCAGCACCACCACCGGCATGCAAAAATGCGAGGAGAGAAAGGATGACCCATATCCATAGTGTCCATAGTAGAGGCAAGAAGAGCAAGAACGCGAGGGCCCCGTCCGCCATAGACGGGGTGCTTCACGAAGGAGGTTGAACATGTTTACGTAAATGGCAAGGGCAATACACCCCGGGATGCCAACACGAAATGGAAAAGATGCAGGGGGGAATTCGACGGACTACAAGGGGCAGATAAGCTGAACGGAACACTCACATCATCCTCAAACGACGCCATCCCGTGCCCGTTCCCTATCCCTCCAGATACCGGCGCTGGAATGTGGTTGTTCCTCGAGGGCAGCACTTTGCTTGCTGCATCCGAGATACGGTCAAATAGTGTCATCGCGGCTGCGCGGTGGGTGAAGGGTCTTCAGAGAATCGGCAAAGTACGGAGACCGAAATGAAAAGCAGACGTGGGCCGCGTGAGGATGAGGGGGAGGGGAAATTTCGGTATGATAAGTCCGGAGCAGGTCACCAAGACAGCGAAGGATTCCGGACTTCAGTCGTCGTCACGTAGTCGTAGAGCGAGTCGACGGTGGAATGTAACAGTTGTGCGCAAGTTCTGTACAGCGATTATATGTCGTACGGAGCACGAGAGGCAGTGAAGAAAGCCAGTGCCCGCAGTCGCGCCGTGTCTGAGTCTGAGATGGTGCCTCCACCTTGATTACATACCGCGGCAAGCGCAGCTCGGACACCGGTCGAAAACAACGTCTATAAGTATTCAAACATAACGAGAAAGTCCTGTATCCAAGCGGTACAAATGATAACATGACGTCTAGGTAAAATACAACTCTCGTATAGCAAGAGTAACTTTGCTGTGGTTGGTCACTAAAATATGGAATTGATAAGGTCGCTTCCAATGGCAGATCCTGTTTATTGACATGTCAGCATCCTACGCTGACAGCAGTTGGGATACAGTACGAACCTGCACCAAATCCAAGACCACCAACAGCTGATGTCGCAAGCTTTCGACACCGAAGATAAGTCAAGAGTATCACTCCCCTAAGATCAGCAGGACGTACCGTGTTACCAAGACCGCCAAATCTGCTGGGCTTCGCTGCCGGAGCAGGCGGCGGTTGAGGCGCCTGAACTACAGGAACTGGGGGGTTGGGCTGCATCGGCGGGCCCATGTAGGGATTGTACGGTGCAGCTTTCTCGGGACCATAACCACCGGGAGGTCCGGGAGGGGGCGAATACGCAGCTTGGTAGCCGGGTGCGGGACTGGGTGTGTACTGCCTAGGATCGGGCTGATACTGAGGCGTGTTAGAGGGGAAGGGAGGCGGAGGTGCAGGAGAACTAGTCGAGTCTAGTTTCTCGACGTAGTTAGCAGGCAGGAGTCCCTGCCTGCCGTTCAATCTCCCAGTCCACCAGTCGGGGTTGGTTTCTGAGATAATCTCGATTATATCTCCTTTACGGAATGACAGATCATCTGGATTCTAGAGGACCGCTCAGGCATAAGGACGAACAAGGAGCCTCCGCAGCATACCTCGCCATTCTCATTATAATCCCATAGCGCTCTAGCACGAGTTGCTCTGGGAGGAGGAGGAGGCACGTTCCTGCGAGGTGGAGGGGTTGGATTGGGTGCTGATGCACCCGATATAACGAGATCCTGCGTGCGTTGGGATAAGGCGAGGACCGAAGCGTCGCTGGCGGAAGGGAGTTTGGCTAGCACGACGTCTCCGTCCGCCCTCGGGATAACATTCCGAGAAACTAGAAATTCGATGTTCTGCCTCGTTTGCGAAATAATATGCGCGAGGAACGGGTCGGACATGTTTGAAGAGGTTTAATACTGCGCCTGCTATGAGGAATAGTAGACAAGCACTGTCTTATATACGTTGTCCGATGTGGCCTTGCCGGCGCCGATCACACGTTCAACTGTGGCTATATTTACGTCCCTCCTTCCGTTACGCCTGCACGTCTCGTTTATACCTTGCTGCAGTTCAAACCCGCGACACGGTATAGACTGCGCGTCGGGCAGGAACTGCGGACGCGTCTTTGCACGATTCACTCGCCAGGATGAACGTGAGCGCGTTACGGCGACAGCCCAAGGCGAACGCCACAGTTATAGAGAAGGTCGGGACGGAGAAGGATGCAAACGTGAGTGCTTTCCTATCTTCACTTTGAATTGATCTCATAGGCTGACGCTTACTGTACCTGTAGTTCCTTGCATTCCGGTTGTTGAACAAGCGGGCGCGTGTAAGGATCTCACCCGAGGCGCATAACCTCCAACCGTTCCCAAGCAAGACCCATCTCCTTGTAGTTGCAAACTCGAAGGGATGGTTTGCTGCTGTAGTCCGAGCAGCGGGTGGCCAGATCCGTGCGTGCTTCATTTCGTTGTTCAAGAACCCCCACTAATAACCAGCGGCCACACAGACCTCATCTTTTCCCCCTTGTCAGACTTACGCGCCGCCTTTGCGTCTACGAGTCATAGTGAAGAGAATGAAATCATTTTTACGTCCAAGCGTACTCTGCCTCTGGGCAGCGCGACTCTCGACTTCCTCGTTCTTGCCGCCAATGACAACAGACTACTGGTCTCTATCCTTGGAGGGCCTATCCTAGTCTACGACACGGCACGGCTGTTCACCGAAGGGTCTGACCCGGTAGATCCCCTGCATCAGTTCGCCCCGACAGTCGCTACTCCAGTCAGACAGATTGTTGCGAACCCTGGAGACAACCCTGAGCTCGTCGCTGTTCTGAGACAACCGGATGGGAAGCCCGAGAGCCAATTGGTTGACATGTTCGACGTACTGCAGCTCCAGAGTGTGGGCGGTTGGAAGTGGGGTTCCACGCCGGAGACTACTCCTACAGCTTGTAAGTGTGGCTAATTTCACGGACGTTCTTGATACTGAAAGCACTCAAGTGGCTTGGTCGCCCAAAGGAAAACAACTAGCCATAGGATTGGAAAATGGTGATATATGCTCGTTCAGTCCTTCAGCAACTGCGTTAGTCAAGACCAGGATACCGAAGCCCCCAGCCGCTCAGAACCCGAGCGTATTGAGCGCGACGTGGCTCAGTAATCCTACTTTCAATGCAGTGTACGCTCCTGCTGGCGCTCGTCTTCCTCCAGACGCCCCACAGAGCCATCTGATCGTATCAATGGACTCCAAGACCAACACCGTTACGACCTTCGAGTTGAACAACCCTTACTATCCTTTCCCGGGAAATCGGCCGCCTGGCCCATACACTCTCGTCCTGAGGAACTGGGACCCCACGAAGTTCCTGCTCATCATGGGCGACGGCTCGTCATCTGATATAGGTGTGATAGCCTGTATGCCGGACGAAGCCAATGCAGCGCAAGAGGCCTGGTACAACTTGTCCCTGGACGAAAATGCTACTCCAAGTATGCCTCTGGACAAGGACATGGAAGATACTACTCTCGTCGGTCTGGATCTGGATCTGACGAACACCGATTCCTTCCGCAGCACCAAAGCTTCGGGGGAGGCCTTCGAGGTAGCACCTCCGCCAATCATGTTGGCTTATGCCAACGATGGCACGATTCAAGCGTGGTTTATAGTCAACTCTGAGGGCCTCGCCTACCCTGGAATGGTCAACGCAAGTACTGCCGGGGCTGCAGCTCCGAGCGTCTCGGCGCCGGCCTTGCAGACCAGAGACATATCCATGAGTTCGGGGACGCAGCCAAACACCCCTGTGGCTGCTTTTGGCCAGGGTACGCAAGCGCAATCAGCTTTCGGACAGACCTCCGCTCCTCCAGCACAGCCGGCGTTTGGACAGACATCCACTCCTGCATCACAGTCAGCGTTCGGTCAGACATCAACTCCTGTATCGCAGCCGGCGTTCGGGCAGACATCTGCCTTTGGACAGTCAAACAAACCATCGACTACCTCAGCCTTTGGAGGCTCCGCTTTCGGATCCGGCTCGACTTTTGGTTCAGGGCCCTCGACAGCTTCGAATGCGGGTCAAGCAACGTTCGGACAAACAGGATTTGGCTTCGGTGCAAACCAATCAGCGGCCCCGGCTGCCCCTCCCCTCACGTCGACACCGTCCATGTCAATGTCTGAGCCTGGCGATGCCTTGGGTGGGCTCTCGCTAGGCGGTCCGACCAATGAAAAGCCGGAAACAAAGTCGTCATCTGTATTCGGTTCTAGCGCCCCGTCGAGTGTTTTCGGTCAGCCCTCTACGCCCAACCAATCGAGTGCTGCACCTTCTGCGTTCTCACCAGGTAACAATGCATTCAGTTCCCTGAAGCCCGCAACTGGCTTCGGTGCGTTCTCTGGGTTTGGGTCTCAGCCAGGCTCCTCCCCCTTCTCGTCCACATCACCGTCTGATACGATAAAGCCGGCATCTGGGTTCGGCGCTTTCTCCAACCTTGGCTCGCAGCAGACTTCACCTGCTACCCCGAGCGCTACAGACGCTGCGAAACCTTCACCTGCTTTTGGATCTAGTGGATTTGGCACGAAACCCTCCCCCGCGTTTGGTCAGTCCGGGTTTGGCCAACCTTCGACGTTCGGAAAGCCGAGCCTTGGTGGAAGTCCGGCCCCCGCTGCAACTACTACGAGCGCCTTTGGCTCCAGTGGCGGGGGATTTGCAGCATTTGCACAGAGCGGGACGAGTTCGTTCGGCTCTGCGTTGAAGCAAACGGGATCACCGTCCGCTACGGGTTTCGGGGCTGCAAAGACCGAGCCTTCGTCGACAGCAAGCGCCTTTGGGAGTGGAGGAGGGACCGGTACCACCAGTTCAGTCTTTAGTAAACCCAGCCCTAGCTCTCCTTCGGTATTTGGACAGCCGGCCCAGGAGACGTCTAGCACACCCGCGCCCGAGCCAGAGAAAAAGGCGACAGTACCGCCGGCGTTGGCTAGCCCTCCGTCATCTCCTACGTCTCCGACCACGGAGCTCGCACCGCCGTCAACACCGACACACAGCACTGGAGCCTTCAGTCAGCTCAAATCGAGCCCTTCATCGTTCATCCAGCCCGGCCACGGATTTGGCATGACCTCGAAGTCAGATTCGCCCTTCCTGCAGCCCAAGAAGCCTGTCGAAGGATTCGCAGCTTTGTCCAAACCGGCTGGTAGCTCTACTCCCTCCACACCGCAAAAGCCTGGTGCATTGGCGTTTGGCGCGCCTTCACCTCTAGGAGCCGCGAAGCCAGTGTTCGGCCAATCGTCCCTGGGCCCTTCCACTACGCCGGTCAGCACTCCCAAGGCCGCCCCTGCCACACCCTCAGCATCCTTGACAAATAACGCGTTCAGTGCTTTCAGCGGGAGTTCTGGTGGTTTTAGCGCTTTTGCTGGCGGAAACAAGTCGTTCAGCTCCTTACTTCGTGAAAGCAAAGAAGACATTGCCTCTCCATCCTCCAAGCCACCGGTATCTGTCTTCGGCGCGCCTCATAAGGCTCCGTCGAAAGAGACCAGTGCTAGTTCTAGCACTACACCCGTCTCTGCCGCTCGGACGCCACGCGCGTCCGCGGAGGGCGATGAGTCGGACGAAGAAAAGGGCACTCCCAAGCCGTCGGAGAAGTTCTCGGAGGAAACTCTGACGAACCAGGAGCCGCTCAAGTTGTCCGATCTATCCAAGGAGCCATCTCTCGGTAGCTTGTCTCTGGGTGAATTGTCTCGAGATTCGTCTTTCGTAGACGTTGGACGCACGTCTGAAGACGAGGAGCAGGGCCCAGGTAAGTCACCGGGATCGGAGCATACAGGTGACGAGGAGGATGCTGTCTCGTTCCTCTCTGAAGAATTTTCAGAAGATGGTGCTCAGGAAGAAGGGGAGACGCAACCTGGTAGTGAGCCCGACGGTGAAGGAGAACAAGAAGGGGAGGAGGAAGAGGAAGAGGAGGAAACAGAAGAAGAGGAAGAGGAAGAAGAAGAAGCTGAAGAGGAAGGTGAAGAGGAAGAAGGGAAAGATGTGGAGAAAGACGCGTCCCCTGCGCAGGACCAGCCTTCTGCTGAAGGAAGTAGCCCAGTTCTACCGGCAACACCCAAACAAGCGTCAAGATCTCCATCCACTACGCCGAAAGCTGAAGTGCCCATTATCCGACAGTCTCCCCCCAGCACTCCGCCCACTCCAGGAGACGGTCCCCGGACGACTGCTGCTCCGGGGGGGAGCACCACTCCCACAAGATCGCCTGCCAAGGATGTTGCGCTGACCCCGCCCTCCCAGCCTCCGTTGGCTGCACCCATACCTGTCTCGCCTTCACCTGCGACGACCCCGCTGTCGTTGGGCCTCGGTAAGCCTTCGACGCGACCGGTCCGTAGTTCACCGCTCGCGCGGCCGCCTGTTACCACACCTGATGACGAAACGGAGGGCGCCGCCAAGGTCGCTTCACCTGTCTTTGGTACGAAACCGACTACGCCTTCTCAGGCTCCTGCTCCTCCAGCTTCGCCGAAACCCGACACGGTGGCAGCTGAAGGTCCTGCTCCAAAATCTAGACCGAAGACGCCACCGCTGTTGAACATGTTTGGCGGTCCTTCCAAACCGCCTAGCGTGCTTCCCGGCTTCACGACGCCTCCGCCCTCGGCGCCTTTGACTACACCAGGATCGTTCAAGCTTCCACCGGGTCCTCTCTTCCCACCGCCTTCTCCTACCCTATTCAGCTCTAAGCCCGCTACTCCAGCCACCCCGGCTACTCCAGCTACACCTCCTCCCATTAAGCCAGCAGCCGGGGGCGGTTTGTTCGGTGGTGCCAAGCCGACACCCCCGCTCTTCAACGCTCCTCCATCACAGCCGTCTCCATTCAAAGTTCCAGCACCAAAAGAGCCGAGCGTAGAGGCTGGGATGCAGGCCGAGTGCATGCACCTCTTTGCTACACTTGCTAAAGAACTAGAGGATGTACGTTTTCATGCCTATCCTATCATGCGACCTACTCACATCCGTTTCAGCTGCGCGCCTTGGCACAGCAGGTGAGCGGGAAAACGGCTGCGCTGAGCAAGTCGACCGGCGCCACGCCGGGTGGAGTGACTTTCAGCGACATCGGGCGGTTGAAGCAGAAGGTCAAGGATCTTGAAAAGGACCTTGCCGAACTGCGGACGAGGAAGAAGACGTACAGGCAATCCATTCACGAGCTGGAGAGCAATCTGCTCAAAGGTCAGTTCGCCTGTCATGTTATAATGCTTCTCTGCTGACCTAGTTCTCCGCAGGTACTACCAAGCGAGAGGAGATTGCACGCTTCAGCCGAGCAAGCTCTGATCCGGAGTTCGCGAAAGCATTGAGAATCAGGTCTCTCGGCCCGGAATACACGGAGACTCAAAGTCAGTTACGAAGGAATATCAGGGTAGGTGACCGCGTTTTTTCACTTTCACTACGTTACTGATGGAAGCGATGCTAGGCTCTGCGCGACCGTATTGAGAAATTGGAGGACCATATCAAGTCCGCCAAGAAGAGGGTGCGCGAGTACAAGACAGGCAAACCAGCCCTGAGGTAAGCTATTACGGTGCGTTCAGCGCTGCTAGTCGCTAACGGACATGTCAGAGCTCCTTCCCTCGACACCATCCACAGAACATATCGCAACATCGACACAGCGCTCGACCAACAAGCCATCGAGATCGCCTCGCTCGCGTCCAGAGTCACGAACCTGAAACTTGACAACCGCGGGCGACGTCTAATGCTCCGCCGACTGCCCAGCGACACGCGCGGCGCGCCCAAGAAGCCGGCCAACGTCGCGCCGAACGTGGCGGTCGCGACGGCGGCGGCGCTCAACGCGGAGCGGTCCGCGCAGCGGCTGAAGCGCGCGCTGCTCGCGGTGCGCAAGGAGCCGCTGCTGAACAGGCAGGCGGTCGAGGCGCCGGCGCTCGTCGAGACGCGCAAGAAAGAAGTGCCGCTGGCGATCACTGGTGCGGCTCCGCTCGCTCTGGGCCCGCCGAAGCCGTTCGACTTGGGCCCGCTGCCGCAGCTGGAGCTCAAGGCGGAGCCGGTGGTCCTGCCCGAGTGGTCGCTCCCGCCGCTGGACGACAGCGGCGTGGCCTCGCCGTCGCATCGGGAGCGCCAGCGCGGGGTGGCGGGCAAGTACCACATGAAGTCCGCGCCGCTGAAGAAGAGCCCCGCGCCGGCTGCGAGCGCGTCCCCGCCGGTGAAGTTTGACTGGGGCCCGCTGCCGGGGGTGCAGCCCAAGGCGATGCTGTCGGCGGATGTGAGGCCCGAGGGGGCGAAGGGGAAGGAGAGGAGCGCGAGCCCGGCGATGGAGGGCTCGTGGGTGTTGGATGGGTTTCAGGGTAAATGAGTGACCTCCTGCGCGATGTAGTGTATTGTTTTTCTACGAGATGTAGTACCTGGCGTTTGGGCAGCCTTTGAGCAACGTACTGAACCTGTATTCCTAGACCGAGCATGACTGAAGAGACGTTCCGATGCACACGCGTCTACATGCGTACGGCAACGCTGAGCATTATTATAATACAGTTTTTTGGGATGCTTTGCCTACGCCAAAGCTTCACGCACGCCCCTCCGAGCCTTCCTGCTTGCCCTCCGATCCAGGATCATCACCGTTGATTCCATCGGCTTGGTTCGTCAGATTGTGCGGATCATAGATGATAGACTCGAGATGTTCCAACGCGGCCTGCCGAGAAGAGAGCGCGTGGAGAGAGGGTGTCTAGTACGGCGCATAACGGGAATTATTGACGAAATCGCTGCGTACCCTCCCGACCTCGCTGAGCTCCTCGCCCTCGCCGCCGGTGAACACCTCAAAGTTGCCCTCCTCGGCCGCATCGATGAACGCGTCGCCGTCGTCGTCGTCCATGTCGTCGTCCGGGTCCGGGTCCGGGTGGAGCGAGGCGCAGAGGGAGAGCGCTTCGAAGATCGGCTCGACTGGTGGGGGTGTGTGCTGGTTTAGTGGACAGGTGGGAGGATTGGTCGGGGGACTTACGTGCGGACGCGCTCTGCGGGATGATGCTGAGCTCGCGCATGGCGCCTTCACCACCCGCGGCGCCTTCGCCGTCGACCTGGGGGGCGCTCTCGTCCAGCTGGCAGTAGATGGAGGGGCGGGGGTCCGCGCGCGAGATGGCGTGCAGCGTGATCGCGGGGTACTCGACCTGGAATGCGCGGCCCGCGTCGTTCACGAAGACGAGGACGCTGTATACGAGGTTTGCTCAGAGTGCAAGCTCGCGGGGGCGGGGGGCGGGCTGACCTGACCTTTCGATCACGTAGAGCGTGCCGCGGGCGTCGGCGGCGGTCGCGAAGCCGTCGAGCGGGGGGTCGAGGCGGACGGAGACGTTTTCTTGCTTGTGTCGCAGGACGGGGGGGATGTCGTTGAAGGAGGCGGGGGTGGACTCGACGAGGGCTTTGTGTTCCTCGGGGGAGACGAAGGCGGGGACGGCGGTGATGGATGTGATGGGCGGCATGGTGTATGTTTTTGACGAGATACGGCAAATGCGGGTCGGGGCGTCCAAAAAAGTTGCCGAAGCGGCGTATGTTAAACATTGCTATGTAACCGTACAGTGGCGGACAAAAGTATCTGCATGCCACCACTTTCATGGTTCTGGGCAGATCGGGGGCAACATGGATCAATGTATATTCATGATTTGTAACTACTCTATGTAAGATAAATGCATACAGACTTTCAGCCCTAGATGCCCCACTCCTTGCTTCCAGGAGGTAAATTCATCTCGAACCAGGTACCCTCAGAACTGGTTAGATGGAATCAATAAATTTATAAAAAATAAGTCTCGGCCTGAATGACTGACCTGATTTAGTACTTTGTATTAGCACCCTTAGCCTTCTTCAGAGCCAGGGCCCTCCGGGGTAAGCTCGAGTATAGGCGGCGTACTGTGGCGACATCAATCCGGTACCACTCCTCCACAATCGCAGCCCAAAGCTCATCTAGATTCTTGGGAGCTGGGTCTCGGGCTTGTACTTTCTGCTTGAGGTGGTCCCATAGATGCTCAATGATGTTCATGTCGGGACTTTGAGCTGGCCAGGGGAGAACACGGACAAGATTATCTTCAAACCAGGTTTGGGCAAGGCGTGAGCGGTGCTTTGGATCATTGTCCTGCTGGAAGATAAAATGCCGGGGGTTCATCCTATAGTCTGACATGGTCCCTAGAAGCTGTCCTTGAAGAATCTGGACATACTCTGTTGCCGTCATGGTTCCCTCGATCCAAACAAGACGCCCAACGCCCTTCCACGTCATGCATCCCCACACCATCACATGCCCACCACCATGCTTCCAGGTCTTCTGGGTATACCGCTCCTGGAGTGCATCTCCTGGCCTCCTCCAACAATAATCCCGCTCATCCGAAGTGAATAAATTGAATTTGGACTCATCCGAGAAAATGACCCATTTCCAGACCCCCACACTCCAACCTGCAACACAATGCGCCCAAGCCCACCTGGCAGTCCGATGCTTGGCATTCAGGGAGGGGACCTTCCTACAAACCCTAGCATGAAGTCCTTCCTCGTGCAAGGCACAGCGAACAGTCCGGGCAGTGACATGTTCAAAGTAGTTGTCCTGCAGGTCGACGGCATTACGGCACCGGCCTCTGTCAAGCAACTGGGCAGCAAATTTGCGGTCCTGGGGTGTGAGCTTCCTCGGACGGCCTGATTTGGGATGGGGATAGCAACTCCCAGTAGTCTTGTAATGTTTGACGATGTCGAACACGGCCCGCTTTGAGATGCTGAACCGCTTCGCAATGTCATCGGCTTTGCACCCAGAGTTGTAGAGTTTGACGATCCTGCCACATTTGGATGGTGATGTGTAGGTCATAGAGAGTCTGTATGTGAGCAAAGTTCGGGCAGGGGAGTCAAGTTGAGGGTAGGATTCGGTCGGTTGTCGACGGAAACAGAGCTGTGACAGTCACTCTTGTCACACATCGAGGCATAATGACTCCCTGGCTCATAATCCTCCAAGCTGCCACCCCATAAAATTGGTGGGGAAGGTAGTATATTAGACTATCTTCATGTACATACAATTTCTGGAATGAAAGTGTAAGCTACGAGACAAAGACAGCCGCTTTTCCCCCGAAGATGCGGCAGTGCAGATACTTTTGTCCGCCACTGTATGATCAGGCTGCGCGGTCCCGATGGTTTCCCCCTGATGGCTCCCATGCTACATAAACACAGCCAACCTCCCTCAAACTTTCACCATGGCTGCCCCCGCCGACGCCCAAGCCGCCGCCCTCCTCGCCCACGTCGTCTCGCAAATGCGGCAGAACATCGAGTTTCTCGTTTCGCAGAACTACATTACTGCAGCGGACGCCTCGCTCATGACCGCGAGACTGCCTTGTGCGACCGGCCCAGTCTCCGCCGCGGTGGCCCCCGCGCTGACCAAGGCGCCCCGCGCTGTCCCCCCTCCTCCCGCCGCACGCCCTGTTATCGGCAAGGCCAAGGCGCTCTGGCCGTACAACGAAGACGCCCAGGTGACCCAATAATCCCCCGTCGATCTATTCATCCCTTATCTTGCTTCGTCAGGACCCCTCCGACCTGACCTTCCACCCCGGCGACATCATCGAGATCGTCGAAGAGACCAACGACGACTGGTGGATCGGCCGCGTGCGGGGCCGAGAGGGCCTCTTCCCCACCAACCACGTCGCCAGGGTCGACACGCCCGCCTTGCCTGCGCGCGCGGTCCCCCCCGCGCCCAGGGGCTCGACAGAGAAGCCCGCGTACAAGCCCTTCATGGCCGCGCACCACGGCGCGGACGTGCCCCCGCCCGGCGGCGCGACAAACTCGCTCGGGCTCGCGCAGGACCCGAAGCAGGAGGCGAAGAAGAGCAAGTTTGGCAAGTACGGGAACACGGTGCGTTTTGGCTCTGCCTGGTTGGCGGATGCGTCGTTCATGGTCCTCCCCCGTTGCTGCCAGATGGCGCACTCTGCAGCGGGCGGTGTTGGGTTCGGCGCAGGTGAGATACCATCATCTTCTCGCTGCTTCCCCCCCAAGGTTGCAACATACACTAATCCCTGTTTTCAGGCGCTGCTATCGGCGGCGGTCTCGTGCGTGCTATTTTCTGATTCTATACAGGATCTGCCATGGTTTACTTTCTCCGGGTTTGAGTTGACGTCCATGTACTTTATTTATTGTCTCCGACTGCAGCGCCTCCTTCGTGTACTACATACCAGTGAATACCCAGACCAAGTGGAGCCTGTTTCCGAGACTCACTGTAGAGCCGTGTAGCAATAACACGCCCGTCTGTACCGACAATTGCAGCCATCAAGTACTCTCCTTTATCCGCTTCCGGCAAGAAGACGTAACGTGGTTCGGAATCCGCGTCCCCGCGTCGCCGTCTAATGAACGCCAGCTGCTGCACCGCACAGCGTCGACGCCGATTCCCCCACTGACTTATGCGCACCCGCCGCCGCTGTTCTCATGGCCCAGGCTCAGGCTCCGACAGACGCCCCCCATCGCGAGAGGCCCCCGCTGCACGTCCACCTGCCACACCGCACCAGCTCAGGTCCGCCCGCCTGCGCGATAGGAAAATTATGATGCTAACCCGACGCAGGCTCAGGCTCCAGCCAGCAGCAGCAGCAGCAGACCGTCCTCGCGCGCCTGCAGGCGCTCTTCCCGCCCGCCTCGCCCGGCGGCGGCGCGACGACGCCCCCCGCCGGCGTCTCGCGCCACGGCAGCGACAGGAGCGCCTCCTCCCACCGCCGCAAGAGCTCGCTGAACGTCCCCGCGCCCCCGCCGCGCGCGCTCAAGGTGCGCATCGTGACGTGGAACATGCATGATTCGCTGCCCAAGGTGAGTGGTTTGGTTCGTGGTGGCGGTGGTGGTGGAGGGGGGCTGTTGATGATTCGTGGCTGCGCGGTGATAGGGGAATCTGGAGGAGCTGCTGGGCGTGGTGCCGCCGTATATACCCCCGGGCGAGGAGAGGCCGCCTGGGCTGCCGAACTTGCCCCTCGATGATAGCCATCCATACCATCTGGTCGTAATGCGAGTCCCTGCCTTGCTCGTCTTCCGTCTGCCTTGCTAACCACCCCCGCAGTGCAGGACAAGAATGCCCAAGCTTATCAGGTGTGTCCGCCACGCGGCCCGTCCCCGTCCTCCCGCGCTCACTCGCGCAGGTATACCCCTCGGCCTCGGCGCGGGCCTCAAGCTCAAGGACAAGAGCAAAGAAGAGCGCGAAAAGGAAAAGGAAAAAGAGAAAGAGAAAGAACGCCAGCTCGAGCTCCTCGCGGGGCACAGCCCCTCCGGCTGGACGTCCATCCTCGAGGACTGGTTCTGCAACGGCAACGGCGCGGGCGGCGCGACGATCGCCGTCTCCGAGTCCGCGCCCGCGCACGCCGGGGCGCAGGAGGTGATGCGCCCGCCGGCGCGCTCGCTGTCCACGGGGGATATTGTGACCAGGGTGAGGAAGGGCGTTGGGGGCTTGCAGAAGGGCCCGTATGAGATGGTGGCCAAGGAGAGACTCATGGGCATTTACCTCGCTGTGTACGCGCATCGCGATCTGCGCCCGTTGGTTAGAGGTGAGGTTCCGTGTATGCTACGCGTACCGTCCAGCTCTCATTTGTGGGGTCTAGGTTCGTCCAAGTCGACTGTGACGGCAGGCCTCATTGGAGGACGCGTCGGGAATAAAGGCGGTGTCGGCATCAGCCTGAGCGTGGACGGAACGACTTTGCTGTTCGTCAACGCGCACCTTGCCGCCCATGGGGAGCGGGTTCACGACCGTCTGGCCAATTTGGCAAAGATAAAGGTCCCATCTCGTCCCATCCTTGCGTGCGAGGGTGCTAACGAGGGGAATCTAGAGTGAACTGGAAGTTGACACTTTCTTGAAACCGGAGGACCCGCGAAATTTAGCGGAAGGTAGGCCGTCGAGTAATATTGGCATGGCAAACTGATACGAACGCTGTTTAGACCTCACGGATAAATTTGACTATACTTTCATCTTTGGAGATCTGAACTTCCGTCTGGATATCACTCGCCTACACGCCGACTGGCTAATATCTCGGCAGGGTGAGGAGTCTTCTTGCGCAAAGTGCATTCGGAACTCATACGTTGCTCTTCACATGTCAAGAATACGAGCAGGCACTAGCATTTGACCAGCTACGGAACATAATGCAGAACGGCCACGCATTCGACGGCTTCCACGAAGCCCCCATCAACTTTCCGCCGACCTTCAAGTACGACGTCCTGAAAACGATCAAGCGGAGCAAGAAGAAAGGGCACTCGAGGGTGAGCAGCAAAGACAGCGCCATCTCCCGCGCGGTCGACGAACTGCCCGAGGTGGAGGAGAAGGACGGAGACGACCAGGACGAGCATGACGCTGACGAGGAAGATGAGCGCGGGGACGCCGAGTCGCTAGCACCCTCTTACTGGTCGTCCGCGATGGGCTCTCGGAAGACGGCAGGCGACGATGAATCGGATGAGGACGCCCCGCCGGCAACGCCCTCTCGGCCAGCCCACAGCACCGGGAATCTCGTCCAGAAGCTGTCTATCGTGACCGCTGCCCACAAGGCAAAGTCAAAGTGGAAGGCGCTCATCTCGCCTTCTGTCGCGAGTTTCACCCGGCACACACATCGAAGTATAGATGATCCCTCTCGGGATAGTCGGAGTGACGAGCCCCGCGCTGCGTCGCGTGCGTCCGACAATGTTTCGCCACCGGAGGTTCCGAGTAAGGCGAACGGTGTACCACCTGAGGTCCCCGGTAAAGTCAACGGCGCAACCCCGGAAGTCCCAAGTAAACCGGCCGGGACACCTCCAGAAGTTCCTACTAAACTTGATGGATATGTCCAGCCGAGGCGTTCTCGTCCCGTTTCTATGAAGCGTGCCCTATCTGTCAAGTCCTCGAGGCGCAGTCTCGAGGACGAACCCGAGGATCCAGATAGAGGCGTTTACGACTCCTCCGCGAAACAGAGAGTCCCTAGCTGGTGAGTGTTATGCGAAATCTCTTCAGGCTCGTCTTCTCAGCTATGGATCAGGTGCGATCGGATACTCTGGAAATCAACAGTACGGCCCCCGTCCGAGCCCGAGGAAGACGAAGCTCTTACCGGCTCCGCTCGTTCGAGGGTTGGCCATTTCTTCTCGCATCTCCGGTCAAGAGCCTCACGAAGGCGGGAATCCATTGGCACTATCAGCTCTACCGAGTCCTCACACAAGAAGGACAGTCCTGCCAATCTCATTCCATCTCCTCCCAACTCCGATCAGGAGGAACACAATGGGATAACGCTGCCCTTCTCGAGGTTCCTGGCACAACCTCAGATAGACATGAAGCTGCGGCAGACGAAGTCTATTGAGACTTTCCAGCCCCAACCTGGGGACCGATCACCGCTGCCTAGGTCGACGTCCCATGAGGCTGTTTCTCACTTCTTTGGCTCGCGCTCCCGAAGGTCGACCGAATCCGCTCTTCCGCGATCAAAGACAATCGCTGCTCCGTGCGAGGATATGACCCTCATGACTGGTTCTGCGAACCTCAGTGATTCCCCGGGCTCAGAAATGCCGCCTCCCGTCCCCCCGAAGGATCTGATTCACAGTCATATCCAGTCTAAGTGGCGTTTCCTCCCCTTCCTGTACCGGGATGCACCGAACCCCACTGTGCAGAGGCCTCCCACGCCAACCATCGAAGCCCCTCCTCCACGCCCGCGGAAAGGCGACGTCGTCTGCCTGAGCTACAATACCCTCGATGACCGGGGTATGCGCCGCCTCGAAGGGCGAAGTGATCATAGGCCCGTCATAGGATCTTATGCCATCTACATATAGCACTTGCATTCCTTCATGTTGACTGTAACATACATTCCGCTCACTAACTTATATCTCGTGTGTTGTCTACCGTAGAGCAATCTTGTAATGTAAACGAAGGAAGATGAGAGAGTGGTGCTGCTCTAATGTAGTCTGTTGCGTTCACTTGCGATCACACTTCGTACGGAGATTCTAGGCAGGCATGCCCAGGCGTGCCCGCGAAGCATTGACAGAGTCCAGTATCCACCTCTATGACATATAATACATCGATTGTACACTACGCACGAGACAGTCCAAGAGACTGGATTATTGCCCAGCAACAGTAATCGCGAACTAGATGGGCTAAGATAGGCACGCACCCTGAAAGTAATCCTCAAAACGCGAAAGAGGTAGCGACAGCATGCACCGAAACGAGAGGGAGAAAGAAAGGGATAAAAATAGATAGTTTATGGTCACCGGTGGGTAGCCTCGTGGTAATCGGGTGGGACGTCGTCGAATGACAGTCCACCGTGCGCAGGCCCCTCCAAGTCCGGCGAGAACGCATTGGACGATGGCGAACGTACGTGCGAACGATCGTCGTTCGCGATGTAGCGAGCCTTGGTGTCGCGCGTGTCTCGCGTGCCGGAGGAAGAGGTATACGTCGACTGTGCGCGGTGTACGTCGGTTGATGTGTGCGCGGGACTGGGCATTCCGAAACCTGCAGTCGATGGGACGGAAGGGCTGGTGGTGTGCTATAAACGGAGGTTTTGTCAGCAGTTGCTTCACTCTCCATGGGAGAATACGACATTACGGCGCAGCACGAGCGCCCTGAGGTCGCGACCGCGCAGCGCCCGGTCGAGCAAACGCCCAAACAAGACTAGTGACTCACATGCTGGTAGTCCCGCGGGTCGGGCATCGTCCCGGGCTCACTCATCGTGTACATGGTGCCAGGTCTCACACTGGGTTGATGCTGATCGCCGTGCTGCCACCCGCCCTGGCCCTGACTATGGTACGAATTATACCCTTGATTCTGCCCGGGGTACGCGTCGTACGATTGATTTTGTCCATGGAGCGCTTCGTATCTCTGGTTCTGGCTATGAATCGTCGGCGGGTACCCCGTGCCTACCCTCGGGACTACAATAGAACCCAGGTTCGCAGAGCTAACGTTATGCGTCCGGACGTCGTCGTAGAAGGGGTCTTTCGCGGCAAAGTCGGCTTGTCCTGGCGTGGGGCCCGAGCGACTGGAGCGGCGGCTGCGCCAGAGGAACCAATAGAGTGCGATGGCAATGGCGATGATGACGACGATGGCGGCGACAACACCACCAATGACTGCGCCCAGTGAGCTGCCGGGAGAATCGGTAAACTATCGAGTCTCCACGGGTGATGGTGGCGGGACCTATCCGCTCAGAGAGGGATGTGATCTTACTCACCTGTGTCTGTTTCCCCCGGAGCTCTGCGATGCGGACGGCCTAAGCAACAGGAGCGCCAATCATGAGCGCTCATCCATCTGATACACAGACGAGACGATACCCGTCAAATAAACACTCACTTTGCCGGGTTGGCGAGCGCATAGTCCAGCGCAAGACACGAGCCCGTCTGGCCTTGCAGATTCGTGATCGTGAGGTTATGTTGGCCGGCGCCGAGGGAGCTCCCGGCGTAAAGCATCATGTTGGACGCGAAGTACTCCTTCTGCGCGTTGTAGCCTATTGGCGGCGCACCATCGAGGCTAACGGAGTATTGTCCCATCTTGGGGCCGACCGTGCCGAAGAGCTGAACAGAGTCGCCTGGTAGAAATATTATAAAACATTGACACTATGGCTCATGGGTTAAAATTACCCTGTTGAGGGGTGATCAATTGGGGTCATGGCAGAAGTACTGGATGATGACGCACTTGGAAAATATAAGAGGCGCTGCCTCCTTGGAGGCAGGTAATGCTGGAAATGGTCAGACAGAGATAGTATAGGAATGAAGGCCACACATACTGTCCCGTTGAGGCGTTATATTGACTAGCGTTCGCAACGTTGGTGCTCCATTGGCCAGTCGACGGGAACTCGAACGAAGAGTCTGTATCGTCAACCGTCGACCAATTAGCATGTACGGTGCTATTGAAGGTAATCTAATTCCGAGATCAGCGAGGAAGTCCAACAGTGTCCTAAGTTATCTCCGGACGCACATAGTCAACGTCGAGGTACTGAGTGCCGGTATTCCCGGCGTGCGTGATCCTGACAGTGTGCGACTGTTGTGGCAGGTTCCCGACCGAGTAGAGGGGGCCCCAGACGCCCTCTGCGTTAGTCCCATTGAAAGTGCCGACATTGCTATTATCGAGCGTGATAGTATATAATCCATGGTTGAATCTCTTTGCGCCAAAGATCGTGACGGCGGTGCCGTTAAACGTGAACTCGGCGTATGCACCGTTAGTGGTCGTGAGGGTGAACGTCCCGCCATTTGAGTATCTGCGTTCATATTGAGATGAGCGGGCAGCGAGACGACTGGTGTGCTTACCGAGCGAACAGGCTGTCACCGGAGGTGTCCCTGGCACCCTCCGACCACTGATCTGCGGGGTTGTAGCCGATCAGCGGGTCGACATTGTCGATGGTGGTGGTGACAGTGGACATGCTGCCGTCGGCGCAGACAACACTGGAGAGAAGGACAGGTCAAGGAAAGGAGGGAAAAAGGGCCGCGCAGCGACGGAGGTGGGGCATTGATCGACTAGTGAGTAGTACCTGGGCCATAAAATCAAGTGTGATAACCACGACATTACGGCCTTGGGACCCAGAATTACCGTACCAGGCAATTGCAACGGACGCTACGATGAAATACTTTGGCGCCCGGCTTCCCAGTGACATCTCCCATCATCATGTCGTGATGCAACGGCGTATGCTGATTGGCCGATAGCGCGTTAATGCACAGGTTGCACCGCAGCTTCTCAGAGAATGTCGCCGAGCAGCGGCCTCCAGTCGGCGCATAGAGCTTTAAGTTGTCGCATCTCACCTTTACCGTGTACCTACTTTGCCTGGAGCGCGAACGCTACTCTGTTACCTGCGCAGAGTCGGCGGTGATACCTCTCGATGGCTGTCTCAACCGCTTTCCTGCATGATTCGACCGCGCTTGGGCCCATCCGTGTCATACGTGATCTCTTGTAGCAACGTCCCTTCAATACAGAGAGCGCCAAAGGGCGCTCAATCGCATGTGGTGGTCATAAACATACATACAACACGCATGATGCCTAAGATACGTAGCTATTTAAGCCGAGATGGTAACCTCGACCTCAACACCGGGCTCCAGGCTAATGCTTGTCTACACACAAGCTGTCAGTTGATCGAATTCACTTGGCAAAGCAACGGTACCCACGATCTGCTTGACGATCTCGCTGGAGGAGTGCATGTCGATGAGGCGCTTGTAAATCTTGAGTTCGTAACGGTCCCACGTCTTCGAACCCTCACCACAGGGCTATATATGCGCACAGAATTGTCAAGAATGCCCTCGACTGCGACTGCGCTAGGAACACGCACGGATTTACGGGTCGTAATCTTCAGGACCTTGGTGGGCAAGCGCACCGGGCCCTTCACGCGCAGCTGCTTGTCCTTCGCGCGGTTGATCAAGTCGTTCGAGACTGCATCCCATCCATCCCATAGTCAGCTCCAGTTCCCTCCACGCTTTAGGACATGCTAGCCCGCCGCGCACTCACACTTCTCCAAGTTCTTGACGTTGCTGCTCGTGAGGGTGATCCGGATCTTGTGGATTTTCGCAGCGGGCACGGCCCCGGCAGCGTCGTACTCTTTTTCGCCCTTAGCGACGTAACTCATCTTGATAGAGTCAGAAGGTGACTAGGGGCGACTACATGCATAATGAGCTGCTTCACATCGTTGCACGAAATCCGTAGACACTTACGATGAAGGTGGGTGTGTGGATGTAAGAAAAATAAGGTTCAGCATATACACGGGACCTCCGGAGTTTGCCGAATACATCTCACGAAGTGGTTATTACGTAACGCCAGTGAGCTCAGGCTTCCGCTTCGTTGTGCAAGTCCGCCATGCAGGGCTTCAACAAGTACTACCCACCCGACTTTGATCCTGACAAGCATGGCAGTCTCAACTCTTACCGAGGTAAGCTTTGGCTTGTATAAGGTGTTTGTAGTCCCAGGTGCTAACTGGGACTTAGGCAAACACGCCCTGGGTGACCGCGCACGCAAGCTTGACCAGGGAATCCTCATAACGCGTTTTGAGCTGCCGTTCAACATATGGTGGTACGTGTTTCTCGGCGCATAATTCATTACATATCCACTTGCTGAGTATCTTTGTTCCAGTGGCCACTGCGAAGCCCACATTGGTATGGGCGTGCGGTACAACGCCGAGAAGCGCAAGGTTGGATCCTACTATTCCACACCTATCTACGCCTTCCGATGCAAATGCCATCTGTGCGGAGGATGGTTCGAGATACAGACGGATCCCAAGGTGTGTGCTGACCTAGCTTCGACGTGCAGAGCTGTGATTACTGACGGCGAGACAGAGCACGCGATATGTGGTGACCGAAGGTGCACGGCAGAAGCAGGAGGATTGGGATCCAGAAGAGAACGGGGGCTTTGCAGTGCATGGTATGTTTTCTGATCTATCTATCCACAGCTCTCCCTAACTCATGCCTGGATAGATACCGACAAAGCCGCCACCCCCACCGACCCCCTTGCTGCGCTCGAAAAGACGACCTCCGCCCAGACCCATATGACCCAAGTCCAAATGCCGCGCATTGAAGAGCTGCAGTCCTTCTCCGAGCAGCGCTCCGCCGACCCGTACACGCTCTCCGTCAAGGTGCGCAAGCGCTTCCGCGAGCAGAAGAAGGTCGACCGCGCGCTGCAGAGGGCCGACGAAGAGCTCAAGGGCCGATATGGGCTCCCCGAGAGCATGAGCCTCGTGAGGGACGACGAGGAGAGCAGGAAAGCTGCCAAGGAGGAATGGGAGCGGGCGCGCAGGCAGGAGGAGCTGCGAGACAAGGAATCTCTGAAGAAGAGGAGGATCGGCGCTGCGGTGGGGACCATGCCGGTTTCGCTGGCGTCGAAGTCGAGAATCTCGAAGCAGCACTCTTCATCCTCGTCGCCGGTAATATCATCTTTACGAGCCCGTATTCTCGAGAACACAGCTCGACATTCCAGTCTCAAGCCGCACAGATGACTCGAGAATCGGACTCCGTATCCATGGTACAGATCCAAGTGTATCGATTAATGTTTTACAGTGTAAACTATGTATTAAATACCCATACCATATGGTCTCTAGATGCTCCGGGTACATCTGTCCCCTCCGTTGGATCCGTTTCCCAACCAAGGAATTGACATGAAGTCCGTCTGAACGAGTCCGGGCGAGATTCAGCAGCAGCGCATCGACAGCAAGCACAAACAACACATAGAAGTACACAAAAGGCAGCGCGTGACAAGATGGAGAGATGGAGATGGAGGAGAACTGGCGGGAAACGGCACCATGACCTAACCAAGAAAGATACACACCAGGAGCTGGAATAAATATGCGAATTCGAATCCGAGGAAAGGGCAGACCAGTTACGTGTCCGAGATTGCCCAAGCTGGATCGGCGGTGGGCATCAGGCCTTCCCACTTCCAGCTATCCGACGAGTAGAAAGAAGACTCGCCCCCATCCACTTCACCGAAGATGCCTAGCCGCAACGGTCCTGATAGGTAGTCATCCACGCTGGCGTCAGCGATCTTGGGCGTCGATGTCGAAACGCCGGCATGCTGATTTGCTGGTTCATCTGCGCCTGACTCCGGACTGGGATTGGCCGAGGAGCTAGCAACCAGATCAGGGGTAGGTGCTTTCGACACAGAGACATCCTCGTCCCCGGCGCCGAATGATGAGAAGTCGAAGAAGGCATCAAAATTGCTGTCAATGGTAGAGTGTTGCGACAACTCGGGAGACGAAGCAAGGAGTGCGCTAGGGTCCAGCGCCCCAGATAAGCCTGACGAGCTCGCATCTGCGCCTGTGATGTCACCATCGTAGCCCTTCAATATGTATTCCAACGTCTCAGAGCACTCGGGGGGAACAGCTCCGTTGGAACCTACTTGCTTCTTCATAAGATCTTCGATCCCACGCAAGAAGGCAATAGCATCCTCATCAGTCTCGATCTTGTCCGCTTGCTCGTCTCTCTTGGCGAGATCCTGGCTAGGCGGCTCTTCCCACTCAGACTTTGACTTCTTCGGTGGCGAGCCGGCTTGGACGTCGTCCTCAGGCGTCGGGCCTTCCTCGCGTTTCCTTTTGCCGGTAGCGTCGGCTGAGGGCTGCGTGCCCCCCTCACCGGAGGCCTTGATCGAAGGTTTCCTTCTTGGAGCTGCAGGAGCCCTTGGTTTTGTCGCCTTGGGTTTCGGCGACTTGCCAAGCTGAGGTGAGTTGGTAATAGTTATAGGCGTGGCAGCGGAAGCGCCAGGTGTAGAAGCAGACGCGGGAGGAGCAGGAGAAGTGGCAGATACATTTGACGCAGGAGGTACGATCTTCTTTCTGGCCGGTGTTCCTGACGGTGCCGGCGGCACAGGCTGTGGACGAGGGGAAACGCCACCCACCGGTACCGGGGTTGTCGACATGGGCGGCTGAGGGGATCCAGCTGATTGGATTGGAGGAGGGCCACGAGGACCACCAGGCGGTCCCGATCCTCGGTTGTCTGCATTCACAGGCGAGATAAAATGCGTGTAAGCGCTCTGGACAAAGTGGGCCATGTGTCCCATTCTTTCGAGCGGAAACAAGAACCTGGGGCTCGCCGACGAGAAAGCAGCTTTCTGAACCTCCTTGACGCGGAACTTCACAGAAACAACGTAAGCCCCCAGAGCGAAAGAGAGACAGAACACATGTGACTTACGATAGTCAAGAGCTTCATAACCAGCTCGTCTTGGGGGACAGCGGCGTGAATGAACGGTAATCGTGGCTCGAGCTGATCGCACATTTGACACATCCTATCGAATAATGCCCGGTATGGCTGTCTATGCTCTTCGGGGAGGATGACTGAATTCATCGGCGCTGAAAACCGATGGTAAGCAACAACGTTATACGATGGAGAAAATGCTATACCATTCTGCTGAATGGACTTTCTGAGCTCGTCTATCTTCCTCATCGAATCGCGCAACTGCTCCTCAGTAGGCCTCTGAGAACCCGCGCCCTGAGACGGTTGCATATGAGCTAGCGGAGGAGCACCGTTCATAGGACCCAAGCCTGCTTTGAGTGCAGCATGATTCGAGCCATCCATACCAGGCATCCCAGGCGTCGAAGCGTGACCTTGTGGCGGGCCCGGTCTTGCTCCATTCTGCCCGTTGTTGCCGAGGGCAAGATTTTGACCCTGGCTAAGCTGCCCCGGTCCGGCAGACGGAACTCTCTGCTGCATATTCGGTGGAACACCGTTCGAAGGCATGCCCGGTTGACTCGGCCTGAGCAACGACCCCCGGAATTGCTCATGTTGTTGGGCCTGCTGCATAAGCATAGGGCGATTTTGCTCCACAAGATTGATGACATGGTCGGGCAAGCCGCGGGCACGCATTTCGGCGACAGAGAGACGCGCATAGCTCATCATAGCGGCTAGCTGCTGGGCGTTGGGTCGATTAGGATTCGTAGGAGGTAAATGTCCAGGAAGGGCATTCGGAGCAGCCCCAGGAGCTCGTAAAGGCTGGTTGTTCCCAGATACGGCGTTCGGATTGCCAAACTGCTTGATTCTAGAAGATAGTATAGTCTGTACGTAGAGGTCATCGAAATCTTTCAGATACTGTCGGTAGACGTGAGACAGATGCTGAGCGACATTTGAACTAGCTTTGGCAGGTTCCTGTCCGTTGGCATGGAAATGAACAAACCCCATGCGCGCCCCAATGACTGCCCATAGATCCTTGCGGGTCACCTATAATACCATGGTTGTCAGCTTATACTCAGAACTATAAGGTAAAGTTGTTCGTACGTTAGTATAGCCACCTTCCTTAGTAACCTCCGAATGCAAAGCATGCAAGTCAATGCTCCGATCGCTGATATTCAAGGCTCGCTCGTCCAGAGTAACCCCTCTTCTCTGGCAAAAGTTCCCATACGTATCACGGAATTTCTGAGTCTCAAGAGGTGCGATCGGGAACTGGACACGAGCGCGCAATGCTGGCGGTAAAGTACTGAGCAGCTGCAGGAAGTTTTGGGGTGTTTCAGAAGACCCATCCGACTTAGTCACCGGAGGTTGCCCAAGGTTGTTCATGGCTGAAGGATTGACAGGAGGCCGTTGTGTCAACCCGACAGGCCCTTGTGCGGATACCGAACGCTGCATGACCATGTTCGACGTCTGGGGCATCCCTGGCTGCTGAACGTTTTGAGGGAGATTGCCTTGGGAATTGTTGAATTGAGCAGGCAACTGCTGGGCAACCGAAGGCGAACCATGAGGGAGTTGACCGTTGGAAAGAGACCCGGCCATCATGTTCTGCTGCCCGGGCCACATAGGCTGGTTTTGCTGCGGTGGTCCTGTAGTGCCGGGCCGTTGACCAGGCATCGGTGTACTGACAGACGTAGGACCAGCGGCGGAATTGATCCCAACTCCGCCATTCATAGGACTACACACGGTATGAGTTCTACCTGGCGCTATAGAATGTCAAACGACTCACGCGCTAGGACCAGCGTTATTCCTGGGCTGAAAGAGCATCGCCTTGCCGGGATTGTTGGTAATATCCATTATTGCTCTATCCAGCTGGGCCGCCTTATTTTTCTTCTCGTCTACCTGCCGGCCCAAGGCCACCATACGTAACTGAATGTCCGACGTCTTTGGATGAACGTGCTGTAGTCGCTGTATTTCATTTGACAATGCTTCGATCTCGTTTCTGGCCATTTGCCGCATCTGATTGAAAGTATTCTTCAGTTGTTCGGGTGATACCTGCTGGGCGGGAAGACCACCGGCTTGAGGTGGTCGCTGGGGATGTTGTTGTGCTTCGATGTGCTGAGGTTGTTGCTGTGACGCCATCGACACCGGTAGTTGAGACGCAACCTGAGGCGAATGGTTTGGCCTATTATCAGTGACAGGCGTCATGCTGGGATGCGGGAAGAATGTCCCCTGAGCGAGCTGGTTCTGTGGCAGCGAGATGCTCGCACCACCGTTCTGTTGCGTTTGCTGCAACATCTGCTGGAACTGTTGCTGGTGAGCTATCCGCGCGGCCATTCCAGCCGGTCCATTCTGCGGTTGCTGATTCTGGGCCAGACCGATCATTTCCAGCTGCCGCATTTGGCCGCTTGCCATCTGCGCTAGGAGATTGTTACGATTTATTGCCGCCTGTGCCGACTGTTGTGCTTGCGGGTGGTTGGGTGGAAACTGCTGACCATTGGAGGGCCCCGCGTTCATGAAATTGGGGTTGAAAGCGTTATGCATTTGCTGCGAAGCATTCTGCAGATCGCGAAACTGCTGCTGAGCTGGATTCATCTGCGAGGGCCCCATGCCCAGCGGCTGCTGGGGTTGGCCCATCTGTTGCTGGCCTGGTGCACGGGCCATGTTATTACTCCTCATGAAGTCGAACATCTAAAGCGAGGGAAGAACAGTCAGCCATGATATGATACCATAGGGAGTCAGTACGGCTGAGGATGTACTCAGGAGATCATGAGGCGGAATACAGGCTATGGTCAAGAGACCGTGACTGGATTCAACGCGCCCCGACCAGAAGTACGATCGAACGGACAACGGACACGTACCTGTTGATTCATCTGAGGATTAACCTGGCCCATGGCCTCTCCACCTCCCTGCGCACGTTGTTGCTGAGAGAGAAACTGCCACATTCGCGCCTGTTCTGGAGTCATCGCACCGCCAAGTGGCTGCGAGTCGGGATGGCCTTGATGCTGGCCCTGCTGGGCTAACTGAGCATGCTGAGCCAGCCCAGGGTTGAAATTTGAGGGCATCATATTGAACTGTGGTACACGATCGGCCATGGCTGCAGCCCTGGAGGAGATAGCAGAAGGGTGGGAACCGAGGCGGCGAATGGCCGCACAAGGTAAACGGCGGGATTACACCGACGACAACGATCAGAGGCGCGCTCACAGCCCAGGAGTAGAGATGGTACAGGGAAGTATGGACAACGGCGGGGAGAGGACCGGAGGCGGCGGCGACGAGGTGGTGGGATGTGGGAAGGCGCTGGGGCGAGTAAGCACCCTGCGTACGCACTGCACTGTGGCGGAGTTCCAACACGACGGACCTGCTTCGCTCGTTTGGGCGCCGGAGCATTCACCTTCAAAAGCTTTGTTGTCTGGAATGCCTTTATTTTGTTGCTATGCCTGCTCGTACAACAGCGTATAATAGTATCCCGTCGAACGGTTTGTTCGAGTGTCTCACAGCGATCCTGGTCGGGTTTGTTTCGACCATATTTTGACGATGACTGGTACTGTTTGTTCCGGTTCCTCCTCTGACTGCGAGCCCGCAGTTTCATGCTAGTCATGGCCTTTCAACTTACATTTTGTAGCGCGAGCGGTACTTCAGAACGTTTCTACCGCCACAATGAAAATTTCCTTCGCACCAGCCACAGGTACACTCCCACTCTGTTGTTCTCCACAACGCCAAATTGCTCCCATCTGAGCCACGTGGCCCCCACACTTGCATATTTACTGCTTCGACCCACTGCACCAAACGCTGCGCTGCCGACGTGACCCCATCGCCCCACGACGCTGGCGTCCTCTGAAATCCGACCATAATGCAAAGGACAGTCGACTGATATCCTCCGACAGGGGTCACAAGGTTGATCACCGTGTCTCTCTAAGTCCGCGGCCACCCCCACTGCGACCGGTAATCTCTTTTGGCAACCTCTCTCTTCGTTTTGGGTAAACAAGATTGGTCGACATAAGGCTGGTATCACTCTACCCACCCTCAAGGTTCCTACCTGTCTCCTATGGTCGACTGGCGACTGGCCTGAAGTGGTCATACCAGGAAGCCAGGGCCGGAGTCCCGGGAGGCTCTTGTTTCGAATAGCAGCGAATCCTGAGGCCTGAACCTCGAGGATACCTTGTGGGCTCGTGTGGATCATAAGACTACTCCGTTTCTGCAGCTAGCGCTAACACTTCCTTAAGTTCGGAATTGGCTGATGTGCTCGACGGGCGTATGGGGCCTCTTGAGCGGGGAAATACTCAGGCGCTGGAAACAATCCATCCCAAGTATTCCGCTGCGTTTTCGTGCTTATTCCGCGCCCGTGAATTTAGCAACTATGTGCATGCGCGGTCGGATCTTAACATCTCTTTCCATCCATCACTAAGAGGCATGACTCATCTGGGGAGTCATGTATCATGAGTGAAGTCCACCGACGTGCATCACAGGGTCACAGGCTTACCTGCTCGTGTTACTCCGGGTCGCTATCGTGTCCGAATCCTGGACGCTGTCGTATAGCCGTGAACATCGGAGGTGATCTTGAGAAACGCCCAAAGCGGTAATACATACACCAAATGCGGCTACAAGTACCATGGCACTCTGTCCTGGTGACCGTCGATGCATATGAATGGATTAATATCCATGGCAGATGCGGTACTGCAGACTAGTATCCTATTGACGGACCCTCTTCAATGATCTTACTCAGGTAGTATTTGAACCATGTCCTTTCGGGTTAGGGTCACTTGTTGGTGAGTCAATGTAATGGTGCATTGGAACGAATCTTGAACCTAAGGAGTCGCATTTCCACCATAGATACTAGGCTAAGACATTATGGACAGTACCGTTGAAGTCTACCAACTCATCAATACGTGCGGACACGCTTAGTAAAGCATGCGGCTGGGACATTCGGAAAGAACTCATCAAGCTACTATAAAATCCAGCACGCATTGCCATCGGTATACAATGCACCGAATGCCCGCCCTTCTTGACATGAATGTTACCATCCTCGTGACAGGCGCCAGCGGATTCCTCGGAGCTCATGGAACCAGGATATTCAGTACGATCGCGAGCTGCGGTGCGGAGTGAATCGAAGGGGCAGCACTTACCGGCCGCAAACAAAGCACATGGAAATAGGTTGCAGATATACGCCGCCGGCGATATGACAAGGGTATGCGAGACTCTTTTATGCAGCCCACTGGTTAACGGTTACGATCTGCATCCAGGATGGCGCTTTCGATGAAGCGGTGAAAGGCGTAGATGACATCATCCATTCCGCGTCCTCGTTGACAATGGAAGTAGAGAACAAAATCTCACAGAACGAACCTCTGAGCAGATATCCTCACTCCCGCCGTGAAGGGGACCGTCGGGATCCTCAATGCCGCATTGAAGAATGGGCGAGTGAAGAATGGGTGTGAGTTATGATCTCGCGCGTGAGGGATGACGAAGCTGACTCCCGTTCTTTACAGGCAAGGTGTCAAGAGCGTTGTCTTCACGTCATCATTGGTGGCGGTCCTGCATAGGTGTTTCAAAGGGTCCTGTCATCGTCGCGAGGACTCATGGAACGAGGCGGCCGTCAAGGAATGTGCAGAGAAGGGAAAGGACCCACCGCCCTGGCTAAGTACGCCGCATGAAAGGTCTTGACGGAGAAAGGTCAATATTCCGCAAGTGTTCCACTGCGGATGGGGATTCACTGAACTGGCAGCTGTTTGGGAATTTTACGAGGAGCCCAAATCAGAGATCCCTTGGGACATCACTAGCCTCACCCCTCCGTTGATAGTGGGCGTCAGTAGCGCACTTACCTCAGACTTCTTCTAGGCTCACTAATCAATATTATGCCACTTTATCAACCAGCCGCTCGTTCACGAGGTCACAACCCCGGAGGGCTTGGATTCATCGTCCAAGATCTTCTATGGTGCCGTCGTGCGAGGGGTATTTTGGAGTACAGATCCCTCTAACTGCTACTAGCCGCGATATAATTGACGTCCGCGACTGTGCAGAGGCGCATATCTGGTCTCTCGAGGTGCCAGATGCTGGTGAGGAAAGTGTTATACTTAGTCGGCTACTAGTATAAGAGCTTTGCGTGGAAGGATCTGAGGTCTCTGGACTCACTGTTCACTGCCGTACCTGATCCATCCCTTTGCTCTAGTCGATATAGCCAGTGCTACCTGCGAAGGGGGTCCCTGGAGGTACCAAGGTCCGGAATACTACGTTCGACGCGACAAAGGAGAGGCGAATCCTCGGCTTGAATTACAAGACCCTGAAGAAGACGGTCAAGGACACTCTGGCTGACTATGGTGGCCTTTAGCTGCATGTACATAGGTAATATGACTCGTGATTATAGCAACTTCGCGTTAACTGTAGGGAGTGATGTGGAGACGGGCAAAGATATGGGTTGTAATCCATAAACTGGATAGAGCAGACCACGCACACCAGCCTGCGCATGCTCTATGTCGCATGCTGTTTAACCTCCACCGGGGCACGTTTCAAGTTGTGGCTGTCTTCCTTCTCGAGCCGGAGTCAATACGGAGAGTAGCCACGTGGGCGGAATGGCGGCGTCATGGGAAACGGCGGACACGGCTCCAGTTACGAATCGCCCGAGGCTGAGTCGCGCTATCCTTTCTCGCGTCCATGTCTGTCCCCGCAGCCCCCTCGCTCTCCGCCAGCCACGGTACCCATCACTCGAATGCCTCGGCATATACGCTGGCCACCGTCCACCTCGACGACCGACCAACTTCACCCGCTCCTTCCGACCAGTCCCCCCTTCTCGCGGAGAACCAGAATAACTTGAATGCCTATGGCACCACTTTTCCCTCTGCCGCAGGGCACCAGCCCTCGTCGCGCAGGCTGCTAGTCAATGCTGCCATTAAGATGGCACTAGTGTTTGTTGTCAGCACCTTGGTGTTGGGCGGGACCTTGTGGTTGGCACTGCCTCCATTAGATGAGTGAGTGCTGCGGTTGCATCTCCATGACTTACCCTCACGGCCCTCTCAGAGAGGATCGCCCCACTCTAAGAATACCTAAATCCTTCGAACAGTTGCAAGCACTGAATGAGCTCCTCAAGAAATATCGTGACATCTACCCTTTCCGCATCGTTGTCTGCTTCGTGACAACATACCTCTTGTAAGCTCAGTGCTGTCTGCTCCTCTCACGATGCCCTAAGAATATTTTTAGCGTCCAAGCGTTTTCTCTGCCTGGCTCTATGTATCTCTCCATTCTTGGAGGTGCAATGTGGGGTGTCCCCATAGCCCTCCCGCTAGCTTGCACGTGCGTAGCCACCGGCGCATCGCTCTGCTACCTGATCTCCGCCGCGTTCGGCCCTGCCCTCCTCACCCTTCCCAAGTTCGCCGCTCGTCTTGAGTCGTTCTCCGAGAAGCTCGCATCACAACGTGCCAATCTTCTATCCTTCCTGATTGTGCTCCGCATTGCGCCCCTCCCACCGCACTGGGTTGTCAACGTTCTCTGTCCGCACCTGGGCATTGGCTTGCCCCTGTTTTGGGTCAGCTCATGGCTGGGCATCTTCGGTGTCACCGTCATTCACACGACAATTGGCGGCGGCCTCGATCAGATGACCAGCTCGAAGGACTTCCACCTCATCTCCTGGAAGAACTTCTTCCTGCTAGCAACCATTGTTGCTGGTGTTCTGATCCCTGTTGGCCTGCGGTACTTCTTCCGTAAGGAGCTGCAGGAAGTCGCGGAGGCAGAGCACGAGGAAGAAGTCGGCGCTATTTCTCTTCCAGGGGACGATATCATCCTTGCACAGGGCCCGCCGAGCGCAGCGAACAAGGGCAAATCATCCGGTAAACTCGTACTCTTACCAGACTCGGACAGCGATGCCGAATTCTTGGATGGAGATGAAGTGGAGGAAGATATCATTCTTGAAGCAGGCCCTGCCATTGCTCCCAAGCAGAAGGAAGGCGAAGCTGCAAAGTCATAGATCCATGATGTATTCAGTAAGGACACTGCCATTGTATCATTAATTCCGCCGTCCCCTCTTTCATCTATCCCGTGCTTCCGTCCATCCTGGATATGTTGCGTTATTATTTATTGTTGCCACAATCTTTTGATGGCTGTCGCTGAAGGTGTAGATTTCCTTTTGTATCTAGGTTCACTCCGTCGTTGTATTTAGTCATATGCTATGGAAGCTCAGCTACGAGGGAAAGTTTACTTCTAGGTGGCTGTCGCTCTATCGCGGAATAAGGGCTATCTCAGGTAGGGTTATGACAGTCGTATGCAGTACGGCGGTTGGTGGAAGGTGATACGCACCTACTGTTCGCCCTGATCACTTACAGTAGGGGAGGGATTCTCTCGCAAGGGACGTAAGATCATGCAGCGCATCATAGCTCTCATAGGAACATCAGGCTCCTGTCAAAGCGCGAGCAACGCGCCCAAGCTGATCACACCAGCTAACGTAATACTAGTGAATCCGAAGACCAGTCGTTCACCGGAGCTCGCCGCGCCCGAAGGCTTTGAAGCGGCACTTCCGCCTGTCGGGGACCCAGTCGCAGATGAAGACGAGGAGGCAGTCAGAGTAGCCAGGACCTCAGGAGGGCATTGCGAGGTAGTGTCGACGGACTCGACGGTAGCGGACGCGTTCCAGACGGGGGATCCCCCCGCGAGGCTGCAGTTGTTTGCGGGCTGCACGGTGGTCGCGGGGGCCTCGTAGACGTTGAACTTGGGAGATTGATAGAATACCTGGGATGAGTTAGCGTCGCTTCCCGTCTTCACAATTAGGGCCTGAGCGACTCACGACGCTCGGGTCGAGCCCCAGGCTATGACTGGCGGCCCAAGCAGTAGCGTTTACGAGGGCTATAGTGTACTCGCCGCTAGGATTACACAGAGAAAGGCTCAGTATGAATAAATGCCAGTGTATGGGGACTGACGTGGTCGCGGTCTGGCCGACAAATACATCCCATGCACCAGGAGATATGATATCTGAGTAATAGATACCAGGAGGACCCCTGATGACGCCGTCTGAGATGTCTGCCCAGTGTTGGAGAGGACTGCCGGTGCTGTTGACGAGTACCGCGTTTATCAGCACGTCGTCGGGATCCGTTTCGTTACGGAGGAAGCGGAGATAGTTCGTCCCGGAGTAGGCTATGCCACTGCTATTCGTGCTGGTACATGAATGAACACCGTTACAATTGGGAGGAGATGTTGGAACAGTTGCTGCTTACTTGTTGGAGATCCAGTGCAGGGTCGGGGAAGGGTTCAAAACGATGAAAGCTATCCGTGAGTTAGACGATCAGGTTTGCCAGGCTTGGGACCCCCTGAGCTCACAGTGGGCTTCTAAAACGAGTGAAGAAGCGGCAAGACACAGTGCCCCCAACTTGAACATGATTGCTTCAAGTACCCAGAGAAAACACGGACGGTGGTAGGAAAAGAAACGGAAGCGCTTCTGGCGGCTCTCCTCCACGAGCCTCGTATTTTATGCCGCTCAGAGCATACGGCATGTTCACTACAGACTGTCTGTCCAGCGACCATCAGGGGAATGATCGGCAGGCCAAGACGTTGCGCCGAGTCACGCCGTGACGGACGCGTTCTCACGACGCACACGCGACTCGGACGCGCCTCCGACCGTTGACGCGACCTGTGCGCATCTGCTATCCATTTTCCCCGTGTCTCGGTGTACGAGTCTATCCATTCTCTGATTACTCAGTAAGGTATCGCGATTTTTGAAGAGCAGGTGCGAATTGCGCTGGAAAAGTGGGGGTGGCTCGAGAACGCAGAGCGTGACATTCAAGCGCCGGAGCGACTGCGCCAGCCTGAGTGGTGACGCGCGGTCCGCTCGCTCTAAGAACCTACAGCAACCTCAGATCAAGCGCCATTATTGAAATTATCAGGTCGTGAGTCAGATCCAAAGGACCGGCACCGCACACGCCCATCTTGAGTCACTGGCATTCCAGTTGAATAGTAGTAAGTGGCTTCGGTAGTCAATCTGCGCCCATTACCCTTAGTAATTGTTCTCCCTGCTATCTCTATTCTCTCTCGACTCCAGGTCATGATAGCCAACGAGGAAGCACCTCTAATCTATCCGGCTGAAGATCCTGACATACAGCCTGAATCGGATGACATTTATAAGTGTTTTACCCCAGGAAAGAAACGAGTTATCCTGGCTCTAGTATCATGGTTGGGACTGTTACCTGTGCGGAATTACCCTGTCATCCATGTCCAGCGAGCCCCTCTGGGCAGCTCTCTACTTAGTTCTTGTAATTGAGTCATTCGTGCTGAGTGTTCCTCAGATCGCTGAGGAGTTGAAGTCAACAGGCTCTGTCATAGAGTAAGATTATTGAATATCCTTATGAATCCCAGCCAACCAGTCCTTGCAGTATATCCATAAGCTTTGCCTTGCTTATGCTTGCCTTCGGAAACCTAGTTACTCGAGCTTCTGTAAGAACAGTCATTCACCAGTGCAGCATCAACTGAACTTGGAGTTTTCTTAGATGGATGGAGACCCATTCTGATCTAGCATCAGGTAAATTGCACATTCCTGATGGACTGACAGCCCTGACAGAATTTGGGCCCTTTTTGTGCCCCATTACTGAACACTAGTTATGCTCCAATGGCCAACTAGGGTGGTAAAACAGAAGTTATATCAGTATACCTGAAGTCTAGATACTCACTCCCTCAGACAGATGCCTCCTTGCGGCAGGCCAGTCCTCACAAAACTTGACCTGACAGGGTCAAGAACATCTTCTGACAACTAATGCCCTGATAAGCCCTGATGAAGGTCTGTCAGTACCTGTCAGGGCAGAATGCAGTTTTCCTGATGACTATCCACTCCCGCTACTTGGCTTCTTGTCGCTGGGCGTAGCAGTTGCTAGAAGTGTTCCTGAGCTGATTGTGTGGCGAATGCTGCAAACTTTTGCAGCATCTGCTGGTATGGCCGTCGGAGCTGCGGTGATTGGTGACATGTGTGGTGCCACAATGGGGGTGTTCTTCGCGGTGCATACTATGTCCTCTTTCTTGAATGACATGGTCACCCAAATTGATCGCTCATGCAGGCATGTTGCCTTGGTGCAGCGGTGTCTCCCCTGTGCGGTGGTGTAGTGGCCTATTATGCCTCCTGGCAAGCTATGCAACATGCCTTATTTCTGAGTGCCATTTTAGCCTTTGCATTCATGTATGCCTTCTTGCCAGAAATGGCCCAAGCTGGTACCAGAGGCCTTGAAAACTGTTTGCAGGATGAAGTTTGCACTACTCCAAAATGCAAGTGGGTATGGTTGAATTCGCTCAGCTCCCTAGGCTATCTCAGGTCTCCAAATATTATGGTTGTGGAGAGGTGTAGACTTTGGCTTGCGCATTCACATTGATTACGGATTTTGGTTAGTCCTTCCTCCGTTCAATTGAGGGTTTGAAGTTTGACTGTGTCCAGTCCTTTTAATTCCCTTATCATATACAATTGTGAGAATTCCTCTTCCAGACTTCCAGAGTTTGTCCTCTGTTGATGGGTTGTCTGACAAAGGGTGCACATTACAACATAAAAAATGAGGCTGTTATCAGTGCTTTCTTCCTTTCGGTGGGTTTGGGTAGTCTCCTGTATGCCATTCTAAGGCTGGTGATCTCAGGCGACACCCAGTTGGATCACCATTGGCAGGTTACATGTCAGACAGAATAATTGTTAAATGGCAAGTGAAATGGAATGGCATATGGCTCCCTGAAGACAGCTTGAGAGCAGCGATCCCCAGACTACATGTCTTAGCTCCTCTTTCCATCGTTTGCAGCAGCTTCATCATGGAATACATGCCCAGACTGTCAAGGATAATCCTCAATCTCTTCTGCTTGTTTGTCAATGGAGTTGGGGTACACTCTTTGGCATGAGGAGGCCTGGTAGATTCAAACTGACGAGGATGACACAACACATGATCACCCAGGTTGATGATAAGCCTCAGGATCATCTGACCCCCGAAAACGCGGACTCAGCACATTGTACAAGCCCTCCGGAGCTTATTCGACACAGCGCTCACACACCTCGAGGCTTCTATGGGCTCTAAAAGAATTTTTCTATTTAGCTCCGGACTTCCTAGCATCCCCGAGACGTACACAGACCCATTCCGCGATTTATCTCCGCAAACGCGAGCTCCGGGGTGACTTAACCTATGCAACTTCTAGATGAGTTAGCCCCGGGGCCCGCGTACACTTCTATCGAGGGGCATCGTCCTCATGACCACCCTCCAGCACTCACTCCCCCTCGTTTCCATCAAGATACCGAGGGTGCGGACATATACGAGTCACCATGAGGTCAGCATCAGTCAGCAAGCGGCCGGAGGTAATTAGCACGTGACCAGCACGTCGCACGGAGTGATGGGACTGCCTGGGTCAGGTGGCGGAGCGTCGAGGTGACCTATAGGGGTTTGGACGAGCAAGTGGGAGCGCAAGGGAGTCGTATGGTGTATGGTATAACGGAGGCAAGTGCTGAGCAATCCTGTGGGTAGCGGTGTTTATTTGTTATTTATCTCCGGACGGTCGCAAAGCCATTCCTGTAGTATAAATTGTACAAAGTAGCGTACAGAAAAACAAGTTTTGCACTTCACCATCTCAGAGAATTAGCGTTACAATCTCAGTGACCCTCGAAGTTCGAAAGTGTCGAACTTAGCAAATTATAACTGATCCTAGCTTTGCCAATAGGCCTGACTGGTCAAGTGATTTATCTCCACCGTCGGTTTAATTATCTCCGGTGTGTCCTACATAGCGAAATAAAATTAACCAAGTCTCTCTAGCAATGTCTACCCCCGCGAGCACGATCCTACGACAGGTGTTGTCGCTTGTGACTTTGATTGCGGCTTTTCAGAGATAAATACTCCGGAGCGTCAACTAGCGTTTGTTTCAGGCCTCAAAGTGTCTGTTTCATTCTTCTAGGTCTTCCTACAGACTACCCTACATCGTCTTACTCCTCCTTCCCCCTCGAACTATTAAAATACCCCTCAGTTGTCTCGGACCGCCTCCACCCATACCGCTGGTGTTAGGTTTATTTTCTTTTGGTCCTTGGTGATTGTTGTGTGTCTGTGCATATCACCGGGCAGTGACATGTTTGAAGTAGTTGTCCCACAGGTTGACAGCATTATGGCACTGGCCTCTGTCAAGCAACTGGGCAGCAAATTTGCGGTCCTGGGGTGTGAGCTTCCTCGGACGGCCTGATTTGGGATGGGGATAGCAACTCCCAGTAGTCTTGTAACGTTTGACGATGTCGAACACAGCCTGCTTTGAGATGCTGAACCGCTTTGCAATGTCATCGGCTTTGCACCCAGAGTTGATGATCCTGCCACATTTGGACGGTGATGTATAGGTCATAGAGAGTCTGTATGCGAGCAAAGTTCGGGCAGGGGCCCGGGAGTCAAGTTGAGGGTAGGATTCCGTCGGTTGTCGACAGAAACAGCGCTGTGACAGTCCCTCTTGTCACACATCAAGGCATAATGACTCCCTGGCTCACAATCCTCCAAGCTGCCACCCCATAAAATTGGTGTCTAAGGTAGTATATTAGACTATCTTCATGTACATACAATTTCTGGAATGAAAGTGTAAGCTACGAGACAAAGACAGCTGCTTTTCCCCTGAAGATGCAGCAGTGCAGATACTTTTGTCTGCCACTGTATCCTGTGCCCAATGTAGTTACTTGGAGTGAAGTGTATATGCTTTGCTTTGTTACTGACTCCTCAGGAATATGGGCTCATAAGGCAAACTCGGTGCAGTCTGTAGCATCAAGGAGTCACAAGGCTGTCAGTTCTATGGGCTATACAGCAGGTGCCTACATAGATACCCCTGGTGGCTGCAGCATGTATGATGCATCACATTTACAAAGTGACCAGGCACCTCGGAGTGAGGTATCGCAACTTTCCAAATGGAGTCTTGCCTCATTGTTCCAGAGAAGAATCCTATCATTAAATTGCCATTAGGTGGGTCCATTTGACACCAGAAAGTTGGGTGCAAGAGAGTGTCGCGGACGTTCTCCAACTGTCAGGTGAAGGAGCAAGTCAGAATAGCTTTGATTTATCATTCACGAGTACGGAGTGGGCACAGCTAGATATAAAATCGGATATGCAGTCGACAGACACTACCGCTGGTTGATCCAAGAGACGAAGGACTGTCCAAGTGGACGGACGAATATAGGACATACTGTGACCGTGACACCCGTGACATCGGCATTTGCCGGGTAAACCTGCAAGAACAGTCAGCGCCTCGGCGACAGCAAGTTTGCAGACGCGCAGAACGTTGTCCGCGACGATAAACACCATCGGTCGCTGTCTCGCTCTGCAGATATGACCCATATCCTGCCTCCACATCCTAACCTTGATCTAGCCCAATCGTCGTTGCAATCAGCCCTTCAGATCGACCCCAATCAACAAGCGATGCAACAACCACCACCTCCACCGCAGCAGCAACAGGAGTCGGTGCCTCCGCCGCGAAAGCGCAAGAAGGCGGACGGACAGGATGCACCGACGCAGGCGGAGCCTAGGCGGTTGCGGCGGTCCCATGAAGCGTGCGCCAGATGTAGGCAGAAGAAAATTAAGGCAAGTCCCGTCGGGCGACACCGACGGCAAATCCCCGTCCTCGACGTCGTGCGCTGATACTTGTTGTAGTGCGACTCTAAGCATCCGAGATGTACCGCTTGTGCAACAGCCGGTGTTCCATGCCAGCAAGAGGACCGACATCGCCAGACGCTGACGCCGCGAGGCCACGTCGAGCGCGTCGAGCGTCAGTTGATGCAGTGTGAGGCGCTCCTCAGACGTCGTATGCCTGGTTTCGACCTCAGCAATCTCGACGAAATATGCGCTCGGGAGGGAATTCAAGTGGATCAAATGCAGCCTCCGCCCACGGTTATGTCTCCAAATTTCCAGTTTATGGAGGCAGGTCCCAGCAGGCCACCGTATCAGAATGCCCCGCCCCCTGGGACCAGCCCGCAAGGACCCAAAGGTTACCCTTACCCTCCGCCTCAGCACATGGTCCCCCCAGGCTACCCAATGCCGGTGTATACAGGCGCTCCTCCGCCGCCTGGATCTCCTTACCCACCGCCGCCCCACATGGGGAGTATGCAGCCCCCCGCCCCTCCCGGTTACAACCCTCACATCCATCCCGCTTTCCAATCTGCCCCTCCGCAGATCCATAATGGCCAGAACGCACCTGCTCAGAACGCTCAAGTGCGCCCAGCGTCATCGAGTACAGACAATATCAAAGGACAAGATCCCCAATCCAACGACATGTCAAGTACGCAGGCATTGGCCAAGAGTTTCGGTGTCTCCGCTGCTTTAGTGAATGAGATCAAACTGAATCCCAGCATGGGCGTCGGAGATCTGAAGGAGGATTTGGCGGTGGGCGCAAATGGACTGCTGTCGGGCCGAGATCAAGTCATAGACTCTTCCGTGCCCCGGGACACTGCCAAGTGGGTGTCTGTGCCTGTGCGTCGTAATAGCGTCGTGGCTACATCCCCCAGTGCGTCCGTCTCCTCCGCAGCTCCCAACAATGTTCCCGTTTGGTTGCCCAAAGACCGGAATATGGTCAAGCACATCGTTAACGTTTACTTCACCCGACTAAACCCCCATCGGCCTGTCTTCATCCGTCAGGACTTCGAAAACACCCTCGATCAGTTGTATGACCGTCGAGTCCTCCAGCATGACCCGGGGTATATCTCCAGCTTGTACCTTATGCTGGCCCTTGGCACATTGAGCGAGCTGAGTCACAGGGTCTGTGATCTTGACAAGGAGGGTGTTGGCAACACAAGCCCCACGATCAAGAAGAAGCTAATGCCTCAAGATTGGCCCGAGCCCGAGGAGTTCTTCGAGCGGTCGCTCGTGACGAAGCCTGAGTTCCGCGTTACTTTGTCCAGTCTGCAAGCTCTTATTCTGCTTCAGTGGTATTTGTTCGCTGAAGTACGTACTACCACCTCTTATGACAGAACGTTGACTTACTCGTGAGTCTGCAGGGTCAAGGGCGTACTTTATGGCGGCTGGTAGGGAGCATGGTCCGCCTCGCTATCGAGCTTGGATTGCATCATGATCCGACCACCCAGGGGCAGACGTTTACTGAAGAGGAAGCTCAGCTTCGTATTTGCCTGTGGGCGACAGTGATCATACACGATCGTGGAACGTCACTAATGCTTGGACGTCCTCTCGGTATTTCCCCTTCAGACTCGAACACGCCCCGACCTACGCGGGGTAGGACGCTGGCTGACGCGTCCGAGCACTTCATTCTATCAGGGCCTGTCGCGGAGATTCAGGCCGACATCATCAATTCCCTTTATTCGCCCACACGGCAGAGCGCTCCCGATGCCATTGTTAGGCATGCCACCCGGATCATCAAAAGTATGGTTGAATTCAGGAAGCAGCTGCCTGACAATTATCAATGGTATTTCGGAGGAACTGACGAGTGGCCTATTGAGAAGAGGGTGAAGCTTGTACAAGACATCACCGAGGATATCGGTTTAACACTATTGAAAGTCGGGATCACAAGGATCCTATTGCTGCGAGCGTTGTTCTCCTCCAAGGAATTGGATTACCGCTCTCGATACAAGGCTCTCGTCGATGGTATGTGATTTGTCCACTTGATCTTCGCCATGTGTTCATGGTCTACTCGTTCAGCCATCGTTACGTCGCACAACATAATCGTGGTCCACAATCAGCTCATTCGCTTCCCCGACATCGCTTTCTTTGTCTCTCCCATCCCTCTCCATATTGCCGCCATGGTCATCTTATATGGGCATATGTCCAAGTGCGACCGTCTTTCGCGTCAGATCGCTGTGGAGGACGTATGGATGGCTTTGGACATGCTGCCTCGCTTCCGTTGGCGCTGGGAGCGCAAGGATATGACAGGTGGACATCCGCTGATTGCCAAGCTTGCTGAGACTGTCTTGGAAGTCAATCTTCACCAAGTCGGGCCACCCAGTCATCCGTTCTTGCTCTCAGAGCAAGATTGGGAAAGCGACTCTGGCATCTTGTCGCCGACCTCATCGTCGGGCAGTGTCCACGGATCGCAATCGCAACACTCGCCGCCCAAGGTATCACATACGACTTTCAGCGGACCTGGATACGCTCCACCTTCCGGTGGCAACGACGGGGCGCATAGCCATACTCCTCCAGGGAAGATGGGACCCAGCACACCGCCCGATAAGAAGTTGGCCGACATGAATCCCAATCTATTCTACCCGTTCTATATGGATGGCAACCAGCAAAGTATAGGAAACAACGGCCAAGGCAACACTGTGAATGCCAACGGTGACGTTAACGAACTGCTGGCAGCGGCGAGCGCTGCTGTTCAACCCATGGGGAGTTACGGAGGGCAGACGCATGATGCATACATGCTGGAAGAGAAAGACAGTGGTAATATGGCTCATGGGGGTCAGATGTGGATGAACATGGTGCGTTATTAATAGCCTAAGTCTGGTTAGGTCATGCTGCTCAGCCGGTCTCCTTCGACTAGGCGAACGATGGTCGTGGTGGGCAATCCTACGTCATGGGGCCATCTTGAGCGGGCGTTGCGCGGTGTGGACAATCATATGTTCGTTGTTAATGAGGTTACTCCCTGTCGTCCTTATGGGTTCCTGCCGTAGGATGACGTTCGTGAGTTTTTGTCCACCTTTTTATTGAAGTTCCGGAAGTCTGTACGTTCAGTGTGTACGAATATAATGTCCCGGTATCGTTTCGTGTCTCAATGTATCTTGTCGTAAAGTACAAATGATTATCTCTAGTTGTAAGTCTAAGTTGCAGCCAAATACCCAGTACCTGAGAAGGGGGAACGCGAGAAATAGATAAGCATATCGAGATAGCGAGCGGTAAAACGAGCAGAAATGAAGGAAATGACAGTCTATGACTACTTTAGGATGCGCTCCAAGCGCTCGAGGACGAGGACAACGCTGCGGATCACTGCCCCTACCGGTCGAGGGATCAGAGCTTTCTCATTCTTGATATCTGCACCTGAAAGAAGTGCTTGCTCTTGTATGGCGCGTTCGATGGCCATCGGCATGCTGAGGGTAATGCGGGCTAATTGGACAGTAAGGCGTGACCGGCCCATGAGGTCGAAATAGGAGAGTTGGCGGAAGGCGTGTTGGACTTCCAGAAGGTGGCCAAGCTCAGCATGGAGAGCTAGGATACACGTTCGGCAAGCTATCACAGACGTCAAACGGGAGCATAATACTTGCACGGCAGGTAGACGCACTGAGAGCTCGTTCGCGTATATTGTGTAGGGTCGACAAAACTGCGTTCACGGTTTCCTCCCCTAATCGTAGGGATGGATTAATATCATTGACAGATCCTGGCAAATGTGTGTCAGACGTAGGAATGACATATAATCCCACAGGACTCACTCAGCAGAGTCCGGACCATTTCCAGATCTCCGTCCAAGAAGTCATTAAAGACGCCGATGACCACCCCTCGGAAGGTTTGCTCAGAGTAGCCCGGCGGACGTGCGTTGAAGAAGTCCTGAGGACTCCGACACGAATCGTATATTCGCTTCGAGGAGGGCTTGCTTAGAACATCGTATGCTATGCAAACCTTCTGGAAAGCGCGAGTGGCTTCAGGATTGTTTGGGAATTTACTGCGATCGATCCTGGTCAGGAGATCCTCGTGACAATAGTGCAAAAATCAGCATACTCTGGATGGCACTCTTTGCTTCTCAATAGATAAGCTCGACGTAGAGCCAGTCTATCGACTGCCTTGGATTTGGGTATGCCGAGGACCTCATACAGATCATTCCGAGCCAGGACGTCGTCTATCGCAGCCGTCTTACGCGACGTTGGGCGTGCTCGCGCGTCGGAAGCAGAGTCAGATGGCGCGCAGCCTTTCACGTCTCCCGATTGGCCCTCCTTCCATGATATTTGCTTGGATACCGTCGAACTTGAGGCATCGTTCTCCTCGTCGATGGGCAGATAGAAATACGCGCTAGCTGCATTCCAGTCCCCAAAAAATTCAAGCATATTGGTGAGCGCGAGCGCCGCAGAAAGACGAGGAGACCGACACACCAGACTTGAGAACGGTGGAGATCATGGGTGGTTAGGTAGAACATGGGGATTCATGTGATTGTTGGGCGAGGGCATAATTAGCGTCCCCCACGTGTTTGTCCCGATCGCGCGTCTCAATTCTGATCGGCCTAGACCTACTCCGCGGTGGCTGGGAACAGAAGCACTCGCAGACGCGGTACGTGCCTCGCGTTCTGCAAGTATTACTGTAGTTCCTGTACTTGTTATGAAGAATACACCTATAGCAGCTCTGCGTCCAGCGCTGCTGCGAATTCGCGAATGGCTCGTTTGACTTCGCCTCTTTCCCCCATCGCGGTGAGCCTGATGACCGCACCCTCCGATTTCCCTCCTTGCAAGTCTGTCAGCTCAAACCGTCCAAAGGCCCAGTTCAGTATTTTGGTACCGCCCGGGACTCTGACGAAACCTTTGACCCTCCATACACTTTCCTTCGACAGTTCATTGAGAGCTGCAACCAGGATATCCTCTTTTACTGGTTCCACCGCAGTCTCCTCGAGGTTGCCGTCTTCCGTCTTCTGGTCATCGTGGCCGCGACCGTGGTCGTGGTGAGAATGAGGCTTCTCAGACGCTGGACCTTTGTAGATAGTGACTGTCTCCACTTCTTCATTGTGCGTGCCATCAATCCGCGTCAACTCTTTGTCGGTTTCGGAGAATAGCTTCGTGTCCAGCCCGAAGATGAGATTAGGGTCAACACCGTTGCGTCCCTGGCATCGTATCTTTGGTGTAAGGTCATTCAAGGTGTTGAGCTCGTCTATTAGGATGTCTAGTTGTCGTTCCGAAACGTGTTCCCATTTATTCTATATGGTATCCTAGAATCAGCGCAAATACTAAGTACAACTGCGCAGAGATGCTTACGATCAATATCACGTCAGTATAACTTGCCTGCATCTTGGAAGTGGGAGAAGAGTCTTCATAACCCGTAAAGTTCTCGGCGTCTATCACTGTCACGATGGCATCGAGCTTGAAGTCTCCGCGTGTTTCGCGCTCGAGTTCTCTGATCTGGAATGCCAAGGTCGCGGGAAAGGCTGATCCCCTGCAAAGTATCAACTTTAGCCATAGAATCTGACATATGGTGCGAACCTATACTAACGAGCATTCAATTATAATGCGATCCGGCCAGTAGTTGTCTGCAGCGATTGATTAACGGCTGTGCGATATAGAGCTATTTGACACGTGCCGCGAATTTCCAGCAGAGCCGTCTTCATCTGGCCAACAAGTACGCAGCACCTGTATCGAAGTATAAAGATTGGATAGAGATCTCTTGGAAGACAGGCTAGGACGGCTCACATACAGCCATTCAGAATCTCGCTGACCGCCGTGAGATGAGACTGTTTGGCCAGTTGGCTATCCACTGGAGGAACTTGTCGGCCGATACATAGAATGCCGTGCTAAGGAACTGACCTTCAACATCTCCAAACTCGTTCTTCAGAAGGACTACCTTGTAGTCCTTCGGTAGCTGGGGGAGCAGAGATAAGATGATCGAAGTCTGGTCAGAACGGACAAGGCCCGCGGATCAGATCAGCTGGCTAGCTACTCGATGCAGTTGTCTGCTTACTTTCCCTGCTCCAAGGAAACCTGTGAACACCGTGATGGGGATAGGACTCTTCCCGGGCATCCTCGGTGCTAGTGGGTCAGTATGTAAGGGAGAGCTTTGTGGCGGCCAGGACTCCGTAGTCTCGTCCCCAGACGTTATAGAGAGGATCGGATCTCTCCGTTCGGAGTTCCAAAATCTTGTACGAGATCCTCTCTATAGGCATGCTCAATTCTACAATTCGGCCGTTCGCTCGAGCAATCGTTCGCGCTTTCGTTCGCGCCAGGAATAGCTCAAGAAGTGATGCGGGAGATGGCCGAAGGGAGCCGAGCGTCTGCTCCCTCGAGCGGCTCGAACTTCAAAGTTTTGCAACGTCTCCTATTCACTGGCAATAAGCTCATTACATGGTGGTAACATAGTAACAGAACAGACGTTTAGTGCCTGTCATCATTACTTTAA
>NW_006920418.1:1399176-1451706 GCF_000344685.1 Gloeophyllum trabeum ATCC 11539 | reverse complement strand
TGGCCGAAGGGAGCCGAGCGTCTGCTCCCTCGAGCGGCTCGAACTTCAAAGTTTTGCAACGTCTCCTATTCACTGGCAATAAGCTCATTACATGGTGGTAACATAGTAACAGAACAGACGTTTAGTGCCTGTCATCATTACTTTAATCCCCATCCTACGGCGCAGGCCCAGTAGTACATTCCTAACCATATATTGTATTTGGGTTACTTACACAGAGAGCTTGAGCGAGCCAAACCAGCGCGGAGGAGAAAGTCACATGATTATTCGGCCATCTCCCGCATCACTTCTTGAGCTATTCCTGGCGCGAACGAAAGCGCGAACGATTGCTCGAGCGAACGGCCGAATTGTAGAATTGAGCACGCCTTATAGTGCTGCTCAATTCTTATTTCGTTCGTCCGTTCGTCCGTTCGTCTGAGCGCGTCCAAAAGAGTGAGGAAGCAATGATGGCCGGCGATCCGGGACCACGGTCATGTGATGTGCTCACCGGTCGCGGCAAGGCATCGAGAATTTCCGTGGCTAGTTATGTGGACGAAATCCGTCGACGTAGATCACATGCCACATTATTCTCCTCATAGCAATTCTGAGATGTATGGACCGGGTGCCCAGGCTGAGTATTGACCCAATTGGGGCTCTTATCATGCTTGTGCATATATCTCGAAAAAGCCTCAGGAAATAAATGTGCCGGCCACCAACGGAGAACACATCACATGACCGTGGTCCCGAATCGCCGGCCATCATTGCTTCCTCACTCTTTTGGACGCGCTCAATCGAACGAACAGACGAACGGACGAACGAAATAAGAATTGAGCAGCACTTATAACGTCTGGTGCACTTCGATCGTGAGCTATTACTTCCGTCATAGGTCACACCTGGTCACGGTCCCGCTTTTTGTCACGCTGTGACAGGAAGTAATAGCTCTCGGTCGAAGTGCACCAGACGTTATAGAGAGGATCTCGTACAAGATTTTGGAACTTCGAACGGAGAGATCCGATCCTCTCTATAACGTCTGGGGACGAGACTAGGACTCCGAAGCGAAGCGTGACATCGGCCTGCTTAGGAGCGCTTCGCGCAGTGGCCACTTTCCACCTGCTCCTCATCAATACACGGTCTGGGAAAGGGTCTCTGTTCATTCTATTCTACAGGACGGTAAGGGTAGCGTACTAGTAGGTCTATACCGCATCTGTCTTGCGCCACTGACCGATGTGCCGATCATATCTAAGCTTCGTCCCTGACGTGTCCTGGGCGTAACGTGTGCCGGACGCCCCTACAACTTGAACGTACTTCAAGTTGCCTGAGAGTATCTTACACTTCCCGCTTGGAGAGGCTCAATCTTTCTATAACCCTCGTGCAAGTGGGAGGCTTCCATTCGATGAACGTGCACCGTTGAACCGATTATCTACCTGGTACAAGGTCAGGTACAATCGACGCCCCGGAAGCACCCTAGAGGCTTTCTTTAGTGGTCGTGTGACTGGGATGTCCACCAAAAGATCCGCGGTGCGAGCGAGCAAACCGTCACCAAGGCTATTCCTCGTACGCAGAGATCGATGGGTCACTAAACAACAACCTGTGCACCCTGCCGAACATGTTTTAACCGGCTCTCATCAGGCCCATGTACGGTCATAATAAATCACATTACGCAGTCTGGATGTTCAAACGTATCAAGGAGGCGGCCTGCACGTACCGAGTAGCTCTTGATGATCATGGTAGATCCGTCGCGGAACTCCAAATAGTCCGAAGGCTTTCTGGCCCGCCTATGGCCTATAGTCTATGTAAGCTTCATGCATCACCTACCCACAGCTCTAGTTGTATAACTGGCAACTAAGGGGTGCCTTCTAACTGCTTCACCCCCACGGGCCACCGGTCTGAACTATGACCGAAGAAGACTTCCCTACGCTGCGAGTACCTCCTCTTTTGATACCTACATGCCAGCCTAATATACATAATACGCGGCTAGCAGGCTACATGACTACCTCACTCTTATGGCTGCAGGTATGAAGTCTACCTTTATTGAACTATTCTCCTTTGACACCATGTAGCCGTGCTTTATTATGATCATATCTTGACGTCGGGCGACGAGATTTCGTATATCTGGAGGAGGCCTTGGACGCTTGGCAAGATATCCTTCATACTCAATCGGTACTTCGGTGCAATATCCAATGCCCTCGTAATTTATGAGTCTTTTGCCAATTTTCCGTCCCGGGTATGTTGTACTCCTGCTTACACAGCGGAGCTTCTCAAGATACAGCTCTTAGATGTGAGGAATGGAAGTCAATCCCGTGTCATTCACTGACGCTGCACCCGGATAGATGCACCGCGTTCGAATGGGAGTACGAGATCGCCCTCTTGATAAGCCAGATATTCATTGGAGGTATGGGCAAAGTCGTTCATCCATCTTCGCTGTCAGTCAATACTCACCTGGTTACTAGTGCTCATGGTAGTACGGGTCTACGTGATATATAACCGCAGTCGATGCATATTGGCCACTCTCATTGTAGCTGGCATTCTGGCGATTTCGGGAGCAATAGTGAGTACTCCTAACAGTATGATAATGTAGTCTTGGCTGAGTGTAGTCCTTTCGGTCAGGGCTTCACCCTCCAGGGAAGGACGATGGTGGATACCGACGTGCCTGGTTGTCATGTAATTTATCCTGGTCATTCGTATGCTGATTCAATCATAATTTGTCACCCAAGCTGATCAAGATCAAGGGAATTCTGTAAGTATAAAGCAGTGCGCACAACCTCCTAGTGCTCAACGAGGTCATAGATCTTGCGGCAGCATGGGAAGCTTGCTTCGCGTTCGACTCCCTAATCTTCACGCTGACTGTGATCCGGACTTGGAAGATGCGGCCGCCGCAAGTTGAAGGATTGAAGCACTGGTGGGGGATAGGAATGCTCTTTCTGCGTGATGGTGAGCGAAATTCCTGGAGCGCGAGTCATCTCATAGTCCCACTTTACGTAGGTGCGCTGTACTATGGGTAAGTTTTCTTCTCACGGCATTTCTTTTATAAACATATGTATCAATGGCTCATCCCAGATGTATGGTCCTGGCAAACGCGGCAAATATTCTGACGTATTACGTGAGCTCGTCTACTATGCATTTGTGTAGTTCCTCGCGAGTCCTCATGCCGTTTTCACACCATCCAGTTTGGACAAGTAGGTTCCTACCATGCATGCTAGATTCTGAGCTTACGCTTCGTCCTGTTCAGCCGCTCCTGAAGGGCGCGCTCTCAATCTTCGCCAATACGTGTGTGGCATCCATAGATATTTTTCTCCGTCATAGTCCCGTTTACTGTTGCCCATATTTCAGGATCTCTGTCACAATGATGTCAAGGCTCATTCTCAATCTTTACCGTTACGTGGAGTCTCGGAGCTACCTTGGAACACAGGATATTCCTCTGACTAATTTGAGCTCGTCGGGTCGTACCATTAGCGGGCCGGGAAGTCAGGGTAACTATTATGCTGCGCCCATCAGTTAATCACCAGGCTCATCTAATCGTATAGACGCGAACATGAATCCGATATAAACTACGGGCACAAAGACAATTTCGATGTAATTCCGGGGTTGGAGGTATTAGATTTATTTGTACGATATATACACATCGACAAGGATGACCTATACGATGCTCCCGTGGTCGATGCCCTTCAAACACGCAGCCTGACGAAGAGTGGGAACTACAGTGAAGCTCATGCCCATGCCGGCGAATATCGTAGCGAAGCCCCGTGGGAGAATGGAATCACGAATCTGCACGCGTGCTCTTGCACTGTTGCAGCTTCACTGTTTCTCATTGCTGCTGCAGTCCCGACTGAGTCTGTGAAACGTCATGCGTTAGGCTTGTCATCTATGTCCTTGGGCTTCTGCTATACGCCTGGCTTGCACAGTGTACACCGTCTGACCTCAAGCCTCCCTCGGGATGCCTCCCGCAGATCTGCGCGCTGTCTTGTTCTTTCACCATATCTCGAACAGGGCAAAAATACGTTCTCTGCATCAATTGACGGTGGAGCATAGCCTGAGAGGATACCTGAAGCTTGGCAAACCCGCTGTGCTCGTTTGTCAAGGAGAGGAAAGCGACGTAGATGAATATCTCAAAAAGGTCAAGGTGTGGATCTTCAGTGCTCAGTGCCTCCCTATCAATGATTGATCCGTCATTGTCTTCATCGATTCTAAGAGTATGCGATGGCAACAGGCCCGAGTAGAAGTCAAGGATCATGTCGCTTCAGATGCAGCAGCCCATATTCCGGCGAATCTGAGGGGTTTGGAAGAAGTAGCAACCCTGAGCGAGCTTACCCAAAGACTGCGATTGTTAGGCTCCGACTGGGAAAGATGGTTTAAGAGAGGAATGGGTTTTGGTCCAAGATGATTAGCGACAAACCCACTCTGGCTTCCGTGGACGGCACCGTTTACATCGGTACCACGCTGCCTCGAACAGGTCAATCGCCTACATAGCAATCTTACTTCTTTAGAGAGTGATGCTCATCTGGTTCACGTACGACCTATATCTGCACATGTATACAGCGAGCCAGGAGGGCTGTTGATTGAATTAACCTCGGATCAGTTGAATGGCAGCGAATTGTTCAAAAGTATCAATGCCGCCTCATTTAGGTATTCACTCTCATTGCCATATATCGAGCCTTTGCCTACATAGCGGGGGCCATTGCTGTTAGCCGGTGGACGCGACCGCCCAGTTCATTTGAAAAGACGCGATAGATGACGTACATAGTCGGAAGTCACAGACCGCCCTAATCGCCACTGACACCCGACCGTCTCAGACGCAGCCGAGTCGCAGCATTCTGGCTGTCCATGTCAACACCGTCGACGCGTCCCGCTGAAGAGTACACCACCTCCTGAGTAAGCAACCGTCCGTAGTGGTTGAGTTGCGCGTCATGGATGCACAAAGCGATCGAAGACGCGCTCGGCTAACATTCGACGCGTCCCGGATAGCCGTAGTCCACACCTATTTGGCCCTCACGACCTTTCTAACGGCACTCTTACTGGGTTGTCTGCTTCACTATAAGAAGATAGTCAAGAATGGTGTGGCTGGATATCCTGAGGAGTGGTTTCCATCTGTATCGGCTACGTGAGCAAGACGTTCATCCACCACTATTCCTGCAGTTCAATCCATAATATCTTACGCGCAGTATCGGAGATTGGTACCCTGAAAGAAATATCTTCCAGATCATGATAGCCATGAACTCTGGTGAGTGTGGTTATCCTCGTGGCATAACAAAACAGGCTTGAACTTGGATGCTATAGGACCCCGCTTCGCCCTTGTATTCTTGCAGTACTATCTGACACGTTCTGCACAATCATCCCTACCAACTGTTGTATTTGTTTCCGGTATCATCCGAACGCTATCGTGTGGTGGTTGGGTGTACATTACCTCGACTGACGACCATGACGCGCATGACGTGCTCATGATCACTTACATTGTATGCAACTTACCGTGGATGTTCGGAGGTATAGCATGTACTCCTGTCGCGAACAGCGAAGCTAGGAAGAAGAGGTACGCTGCAAATATCCTCCTGCCGCAGATTACCCTAATCGATACTCTGGTTAGGCAACGTTTTGCCGCCGCGTGCGTGAACAGTTACGCATCCTCGGGTCTTTAGCTCTATGTTAAACCTCAACACAGATTCTTCTTGTCCATGATCCCAATGATATACTTCTTCATTCAACATAAGGTAAATCGAGTACCAGGAGGTGAGTCTTCATCGCATCACGTAATAGGCGATTGGATCTGAAGAACTCTTGCGCAGCTTATACCCGATATAGCTTCTTCGAATGGGGACTTATTATTTTGGATATTCTCTACGACTCCGTTGCCGAATTAGACTTCAAAGCTGCCAACTTACAGGCAAGTGGACATTTGGAGACGATAGCTCCCTCTGGCTAACATCTTAGGTTCGTCGATAGATTGCATTTGTCTCACTCTTGGACAGCGAAGGAGGAAGTGATAAAATGTACAGCCGCATGCATAGACTTGCATGAGTATTTTGACAACGAGTGATACAGATCTGGTTCCAAAACAGAATCTCAGATCGTGTCAGATACCCAAGTATCATCAGCGAATCCTAAAGCTGACGAGAAGTCTACTGCACCTGATGCTGCGTCAACAGTGATAGAAGACAAGAGACTACGGCTCGCACTCCCTACGGAGTGGCGACTGGTGGCTGCCTTCCTGTCAGATGTCTATCTTTGTAAGCAACCGACATCATATCCTGCAATAACCGTGCAACTTAGCCCCAAAATCATAGCATATTTGTTCTGGTCCATATACACATCCCTTGCACCCACGCTATTTTACTTCTCTGTCTGGGAACTGAGCATTGCAGGTCATGAAATTGCTTTGATCTCGGTACTTGCTACTGGCCTCCTTGGAATATCCCCGTTCCGTGCCTGGGCACGGACTCACGATGGAAAGATGGTGCTCCATTCTCTGTCGCTTGTTGGCCTACTCGCATATGCTCTACCTAGTCCCTTTTCACGATTATTCGCCGTCGCCTTTGCGAACATGGCTCTTAGCATCAGGCAGGCAGTTGACTGGGCCGATGGCCACCGTTCGTGGTATAATGGAATTCGTGAGAGAGTTCGTGCTATCTTGTTGATATCTCTTCTAAGTGCTATTCCAGTTACTGGCATCGGACTCATCCTGTCATCCTTTTCGAAGCATGCCAATCATTCCAACAACCCAGGTAATGTCATCGCCATCTCCAACCTATATTTGGCTCTGCTAATTTTTCGACAGTCTGGCCATTCGTCGACGCTGCATCCGGTGGTTATAACAAGACCGGTATACTGCTGGCTCTCCTCGCATTGTATGAACTATATACCAGGTCCGATAACAACAGGAATGCTGGAGCCACAGCGACGGTTCCCAGAGCTGCTATCTCGTCTTCGAAGACATGGCTGCCCCAGTCAATAGCCCTCGGCGGCCTTCTGTTCACCGTTCATCAGCTGCTGGCGGAATCCAGTACGTTGATCGCCTGGTCTTGGACAGGATACCCTATCAAAGGACCCATCCCGAACGTGCATGGCTGTCTCACCCTTCTAGCACAATCTCTGGGACTTTTGCTACCTGTGCTACTCTCCTCCTCCTCTTCTTCTGCTGAGGCTGCTGCCCTTCTAACCCATCCTCTGTGGTTCTTATATGGCGCTGGCAGCGCATACGTGGTGTACAGCTGTAAGGACTGGTTTGGGTATATCGGAGGGTTGAACCTCGCAATATTCCTCATGTCTGTCTTCCCCCATGTTATAAGCAGCGCGGCCTCGACTGGCAAAGTGGGGCGCACGTACTTCACGGCTTGGCTCGTTGTCTGTCTCTTGGACCTCGCCAACGTATGGACTGTTGCCTATGCGTTTGTCCCAGGTGGCGTCTATTTGAGGGAGCGCACGGATTTGTAAGGGATCCGTTTCTGATTGCCGCCATCGGATGTTCTGACTATGTATGTAGGGTTCTCATCGCGCAAATGGCTGCTATTGCTTTTGCTTTCAGCTGGCCCAGGAGAAGCACGCTCGACATTTCCCCCTCGCTTCCTGGATCGTCAGCTCTCTGTATTCGCAGCTTCCTAGCTCTCGCATCTGTGGCATCTCTTCTCGTCACCGTGTATCGCTATCCTACGTCAAGCCCAGCTCCTCATAGGCCTGGTCCCCGTATCGTCCGGGCCGGAATATGGACTGTACATTTTGGTATTGACAATGAAGGCCGGGACAGCCAAAGGCGGATGAGAGATCTCATAAGGCGTGTCTCCTGTACTTTTTTGCTGATCGCGAAGACACTGACTGCGCTATTATATAGAGATATGGAGCTTGACGTTGTGGGACTCCTTGAGACTGATCTACATGTAAGTCGATGACCACATGTTGGCATAGTGCGCCCTGATATTCTGTAGCGCATCGTCTTTGGTAATCGCGATCTGTAAGTCGGTACAGAGTCCAAACAGGAGTGATGACGCTGACGAGCATATAGAACGCGAGTCATCACGGAAGACCTGGGCTATGTGAGTCCTCGCCTCGCGGTGCTTGCGCGGTAGGGCTTACATGTGGTAAAAGTATGTAGACATAGGCCCTGGTCCCAACCAACATACCTGGGGGGCCGTGCTACTGTCCAAGGTGGGTTAACTATCCGTCCCGATGATTTGGTGGCGTCATGGCGATCTCCAATGCAGTTCCCAATCATCAATTCCACGCATCATCTGCTGCCATCGCCTCACGGTGAACTAGCCCCGGCAATTGAAGCCGTACTAGATATGCACGGGACTCCTGTGACGGTTGTAGTGGCGCATAATGGACAAGGTTCGAATACAGACTTCACTCGCTCGTTGCTTGCCTAATCCTCTTCCATGCAGAGGAGGACCCACTGGATCGGGAACTACAGAGTCAGGAGCTCGCCCGAATAATGGCCAAAACGTACCCGCAGCCAGTGATCTTCCTTGGATACGTCGTGACTCATCCTCATGCCCAACGTCGTGAGTAAATGCCGCATGCGTGCCACCATCACCTCACTCATTGCTCATTGCAGCGAATCCGTATGAGATCCTCGTATCGGACGGCAGGGTGCACGATATCGATAGTCTTGACTCGGACCGCTGGTACGTTCTTCCATACATTATCTGTTCTTGCTTTTCACAAGCCCTCTCCCCCAGGTGCGAATATATATTCTATAGAGGCCTCTATCGTACCGCGTACGCCCGAGTATCACGTAGCACTATTACGGACACCGAGCTGCAGATCGGGCAATTTGTCGTTCCGAAATACGGGCATGGAGTCACAGACGATAGTGAGATTGCAAGGTACCTTCGATCGTGGAAGGAAGATCTCCCAGAGGATCACGTAAGTTATGCTCGCCTAATCAGGATCCTGTTCACTAACAACATCTAGTGGTTCCCTATGGAATACTATGGGAATGAGAGGGAAGGCGGTGTAAGGTATGTGGAATTCAACCCAAGTGCGGGCAGCCTGTTGATCGAGTCAATCAGGGGGCATTTCTACCATGTATTCAATACGGTACGTTTTTTCTTCCGAGTCGAGTCTTAGAACCCTTTCTGACGCTGTTGCTGCAAGCCTCTGTATTACAAAATTCCTGTAGGAGCCGTTGTATGAGAGGGAACAGATGTCGTGCTCGCTGTGCATGTATCATCCTTTTCTTTCCTTTCGTCCTGTTACTGTTTGTACGACACCTGCAGAATTACTAGTATTCATTCACTATGCGACCCGGGTGGTCAGTCAGTCTTACTGCCGATCTATAAGAAACGCCGTGGAGCCAATGGCATCCTCCACAACACCTCGCTTAGTCAGAAGCTGAATGTTAAGGTTAGGTTTAATGTGGCCCTAGTCCCGGTCCGCGTAATTACCTGTATACTCTCCCCACTGATACCCTGGATCACCCCCCGGAGCTTCGTCTCCACTGTCCTGGCCATGTCTGGTCTTAATCTGAATGCTATCACCGAAAATGCCTCCCGACTGGGTATGCGCTTGCAGGAGACGTTCTCCGAGCACACTCGCGATCTCGCCATTGCGAAATCCCCGGGCCTTTCTTACTTTGACAGTACCGAGGATAAACTGAAGAACATACGGAAACAACTAGAGTCAAACAGTGACAGGGAGAAGCTAGACGCCATGAAGAGGTTGGTTGCCGTGCGTACGTTCGCTGCGGAGCGCTCGCGATTTACGGCAATGACTGGTATGGCGTTCTAGATGATATCCAAGGGCCGCCCAGTGCCAGAGTACTTCCCTTCTGTTGTGAAGAATGTGTCCACGCAGAACCTTGAAATCCGCAAGCTGGTGTACATCTACCTCCTGCGGTATTCCTCCCAAGAGCCCGACCTTGCTCTGCTCTCAATCAACACCTTCCAGAAGGACCTGACAGATCCCAACCCTCTTATAAGAGCTATGGCTCTCCGCGTGCTTAGTGGCATCAAGGTGGGCATGATTGGGGGCATAGTTGTCATGGGCATCCGGAAGTGCGCAAGCGATGTGAGCCCATATGTACGGAAGGCAGCGGCGTTCGCGGTACCGAAGTGCTACAGGTATGTTGTATTGCCATTATTGACGGACCGCCGTTTATAAATGGTCATAGCCTCGACGCTTCCCACCTCCCCTCACTAATCCAAGTCCTTACTACCCTCCTGCGTGACCGTTCCCCACTATCGCTGGGTGCTACAGCTGTAGCGTTCCAAGCTGTCTGCCCAACACGGCTGGACCTCCTTCATCCTCATTACAGGAGACTATGTCGCACTCTAGTAGATATGGACGAATGGGGTCAGGTGGAGATGACAAACTTGCTCATCCGGTGCGGCACCTCTTGATCTCTGCTCTTGACAAAGTAATCCTGACCTCGTTTCATCAGTTATGCTCGAAGCATGCTGGCTCGACCCACAATCATGAAGACCCTCGACAAGAGCGGAAATGAGACGGGAGAGGAGTCAGTCGATGTCGATCCAGACCTCCAGCTTCTCATCGCTTGTTCAGAGCCGCTGCTTCATTCGCGCAACCCTGCTGTATGCGATTTATCCTGGCCACGCGTGTCGTTACCTAACCGTGTCACAGGTGGTACTCGCAGTAACGCGAGTGTTCTACTATCTCTCCCCATCCCCGTCGTCCTCCTCCCTTTCCACGATAGTTCAGCCGCTGTTACGCCTGCTAACGGTTTCCAAGGAGGTCGAGCGGGTGGTCCTGGTCTATATCCTCGTCATCGCGCGTCGCGCCCCCGTACGTCGCAGCTTATCCACCCAGGGAGCCTATATTGAAGCATTGTTCGACAGAGGCTTTTCTCTGCCTATTATCCGCGGTTTCTTGTCCGTTCTGACGATATCGCCCAGGCGAAAGAGCTAAAGGCCAAAGTCCTACTCACCATCCTGAATCATGAGAACCACCAGGCCCTTCTGCGCGAGTTTATCGTGAGCTCTTGCTCCATGTACTGCGTCCCACCGGTCGCTGAGCGTGGCTATAGGATTATGCGAACGACACGGACGATACGCTTGTCGGTCATTCAATACGGGCTATAGGGAGGGTGGCAAGGTTGGAGCCGGACTGCACGCAGCAATGTCTAACTGCGCTCCTGAACTTCATCCGCTCTAAACACGGTACGCGCCCTGACTACTCTCTATTTGCACCAACTCACGCACCCCACCAGACGTCCAAGTGTCCACAGCTGTCCTGGTCCTCAAATCTCTCGTGCAATCGCAGTCACAATCCAAATTCCCCGCGTTCACCATCGGTACTGCGTCGAATTCCATCATTAGCACGTTAGCATACCGGATAGACGATATCAAGCATCCACAGGCCCGTGCGTGTGTGATCTGGCTAGTGGGCCAGTATGCTGCGGACGATAGTCAGAAGGGGGAGGGAGATGGGCTGGAGGGGATCGCGCGGTGGGCGCCGGACGTGTTGAGGAAGGCAGTGAAGGGATTCGTGGGCGAGGTGAGCAGTAGTCTAGGTCGCTAGTCTGGCGCTGATCGCGCGGCTGGATTCTCGTAGTCGCCGTTGGTGAAGCTGCAGACGCTGACGCTGGCGAGCAAGCTGCTCGTGCTGTGCCCCGCACACGCGACGTTGAAGATGCTCGCGCAGTACGTGTTCTCGCTGGCGAGGTACGATATGAACTTCGATGTGCGGGACCGCGCGAGGATGCTCTCGGCGCTCCTGGGAGGGGTGGTGCCGGGTTTGATGAAGGGTGCTGGTGAGTCGCAGGGTTCAGTTGGTGTACTTACAGGTCTGGTGCTAAGGAATGGGGTAGGTGAAGAGGGAGATGTTATGGAGGATAGAGGAGGGGTCGTGTTGAGGAGGGAGCAAGTCAGGCTTGTCCTGTTCGAGGGGAAGGAGGTCGGGCAAGAAGGTGATTTCGCCGGGGGTGCGTATCCTCCATGCACTATTCTCCAACCGAGCTCACATTCTCTACTAAAGTCGATGACTCGACACCCATCGGGACGCTCTCGGCCATCACGAACAGATCCTCGCTGTCCGACACGCTCCTCCCTGACTGGCTCGAGCAGGGCACGGAGCCGTCCCTGCGGGACACGGAGGACGACATGCCGCAGGCGCCGGCGGTGCCGCACATCTCGAGCAGTGCTGCGAGGAGCGTGGCGGCGTCGCCGGTGGTGCTGACGCCGACGGGGGGTGCGTCGCCGGCTGGGTCGATGCCGAAGACGGGGGGCGGGAGGTTTGTGGATTTGGATGACTTGGAGAAGTTTTATGCGGAAGACGAGGAGGAGGAAGATGATGACGGAGATGAGAACGAGGAGGAGGAGGATAACGAAGAGGAGAGCGGGGAGGAAGAAGAAGAGAATGGGGAGGAAGTGGGGCAAGCGGAAGAGCCCGGAGAAAGCGCAGAAGAGGGAGCGGAGGATGATGAAGAAGAAGAAGGGAGCGAAACTGAAAGCGAGGATGGAGCAGGCGAGAGGTCAAGACTGTTTACGGCGGGGCTGGAGGATTCGGGACAGGCTCACTGGTAGTTGTCGATCTACCGACATTTGATTACCATTTATGGCAGTGCCATTGCCAAATACGGGTGATGGTGGCTTCACGCGAATTCAGGCCGCGACCCTTTGCAGCAGCTCTGATGGTTTCGGTAGGGGCTGCATCTACTCTCTGCGTCGCGGTTCTCGCGGAAAACTGTCGCGCAGACTACGGGCGAAGTTCATGCCAATGGTCTCGGTATTTACATACTGTGGGTTCGCGGGCTCTCCAAAAGTCAGACCATTCGAATAATTGAACGAGCCGATTTTGCATAGTCCGATGTTATGCGTGGACTGTGGATGTGGTATCCAGGCGACCATATGCTCGTCATTCTGTGATCACAGGAAGCGTTTAGGCCTGGACGATGATGCAAATAGACTTTCTGAACGACTGTATTGCAAGTTGCTGCCGCTTGGACAGGTAACAAGCTCATGTATGACCCGGCCTACGCAGATGTGGCCTGATGTCTGTCCTTGACTGTGCCCGGACGCGTAAGCGCCGCCGGTACTTCCGGTCATTTCTCACGTTGCCGTATCAAGAAATCCACGACCTCTGATTGGCTGGATCTGAGATTGTGAGTCAAGGCAGCACAGCATCCAGGATGCATTCTGTCCGAGCCGTGCATGAGACTGCATGCGGAGCTTTTGCGGTGGCGACAATTCAGTCCATACGTGGCTGCTCGCCGGCAGCGTGCGTAATGCGTTGCTGCGACATCCCAGCCGAAGTCCCTTTTATTCACCGGCTTACTCCCGCTGGCTCTGACTCACCCGTCGGTTTCTTGTTCGCTGGAGCCATCCGTCGGAGCTCTTTGGCGCAGAAACAAGAGCTGTTATAACTCTTGTCCGTCGGCGTTGATTTGCATCTTTAATCATGCATAATCCATGGCACCCGCCACCGAAGCCGCCTGCGTTCGGAGGCCAGACGGTATGCCCAGAAGAACGTGCCCCGTAAGTGACGTCCAATGCTTCCGCCTCGCCATGCCCTTCTTGGCGATCGCTCACTCCTTCTTGGCGCAGCCTGCTATCCAAGCTCACGTTCGAGTGGTTGACCCCCTTGCTTTCCGTTGGATTCACAAGGCCGCTGCAGAAGGAGGGTGCGTATTCACGACTGCGTGGTCCGTCGCGTTTGGATATGAAACATTCTTGCGGAATGTAGATTTATGGCAGTTGCCCGATGATAAACTCACCGCCAACTTGTCCAAGGAGCTGGAAGTCAACTTCTATGCCCGATGTGCTCCCGAGAAACGTCCCCCACACATCCGGCCTGCAAAATCTACCACTGATGCAAATGACACCGGGTTGGCAAAGGAGACGTCCCTAACCGACCCTGAGAAGGATGTGGAGAAGGGGGAGGTAAAGGAAGGCGAAGAGGAATCCCGGGATAAAAAGGCGACAGGCAAACGCGGTGCGAAAGGGAAGGGAAAGGAGAAGAAATACGACCAGAGCCTCCTCAAAGCCCTCAACACGACGTTCTTCTGGCGCTTTTGGAGCGGCGGTATCCTCAAGCTCTTCTCCGGTGCGTCCCCAGATCACGCGCCGATCTCGTTTGCCTCATTACTCACATCTCCCCACCACAGATACCCTCAACACGACCACCCCCCTCGTCACGAAGCTCCTGCTCGCGTACCTCGCCGATGCGTACGCCGCATACCACATTCCTCCCGCCGAACGCGCGGCATACGGGCTGGACCATGTCCGCGGGATCGGGTACGGCATGGGGCTCGCCGTCGCGATTTTTGTCATGCAGGAAGCGAGCAGTTTGGTAAGGAGTACTCGGATATTGACTTCACCATCGCGAGCCATAGTAACCCCGTTGGCTTTGCCAGATGTCGAACCACTACTATATACGCACGATGACTACTGGTGTCCTCGTCCGGACAGCGGTAAGTGATTATATGCGCCTATTTAACATTCCGAGAACTGAGCGGACCCCTATTGTTCTCACAGACTATTGGCCTGATTTTCCGCAAGTCTCTGCGCCTTTCCGGCCGCGCACGCACGCAGCACAGCGTCGGGCAGATCACCACCATGATCAGCACTGACACGACGCGGCTCGACCGCGTCGGGAGCATGGCACATGTGTAAGCGTACTTTCGTTTTGTACCGAGCCGTAGGTGTTAACGCTGTTGGTAGACTCTGGACGTCTCCTATACAGGTATAATTCAACTGGCTCTCATTGAGACACGTCTGAATAATGCCCGTCAATTTAGCTCGCCATAGGGATCGGCTTGTTAATTGGCACGGTGAGTGATACCTCATTCGAGCTAGCACTGGTATTAACGTCTTCTGTCCCATTTAGCTCGGCTATTCCGCCCTAGTCGGGCTGGGCGTAGGTCACTCCAGTACCAACTCCAAGTACATAACTTGACCCCGCGATCGGGCATGTACACAGGTCCTGATCTTCAGCATCCCCCTCAACGCCATATTCGTCACGATCATGTTCAAGCAGCGCAAGAAGGGCGTCAAGATCACCGACAAGCGCGTGCGGCTCACTAACGAGGTTTGTCGCCCCCCCCCCCCCCACCGCATCCACATTAGCATTGAGCACTGACTCGGGAAGTAGGTCCTGCAGGGCATCCGGCTGATCAAGTTCTACGCGTGGGAGGCGTTCTACGCGCACCAGCTCGGCGAGCTGCGCACGGCGGAGGTCCGGACGATCCGCAAGGTCGCGGTCGCGCGCGCGGTGATGATCGCGAATATGGTGTTCACGCCGATCCTCGCTGCGATCCTGTCTTTTGTGAGTGGTCTGTAATGTCGGGGATGGCATTACGGGTGGCTAACTACGCGAATTTTGGTAGATCACGTACGCGTTGAGCGGACACTCGCTCAATGTGGCGATCATATTCTCCGCGCTGCAGCTGTTCAACGTACGTCTCTAGTTCTCGCGCTTTTCATCGTCGCTACCGCAGCTAACGTCCTGCTATCCCAGATCATCCGCACGCCGCTGGCCTTCTTGCCGCTCGTGTTTGCAGGCACGGCAGACGCGGTCGTCGCGCTCGGGCGGATCGGGACGTTCCTCACCGCCGAGGAGCTCGAGGACCCGTACGCGGTCGACGAGGGGAGCAAGGACGCTGTGCGGGTGAAGGGCAGCTTCGCGTGGGAGGTCGCGGCGTCCCTAGCGGGGAAGGATGGGAAGTTCGGGGCCGGGTTGGGTAAGGGTAAGGGTAAGGGCGGGAAGGAGAAGAAGGAAAAGAACAAGAAAGAAAAGAAAAAGAACAAGGAGGTGTTGCCGACGACTGCTACAGGTGAGGAAGGGAAGAATGAGGAGAAGAAGAAAGAGGACGAGAAGCCGTTCGAGCTCCGGGATGTAGATCTGAAGATACCGAAGGGAAGCTTCGTGGCGATTGTTGGCACCGTTGGGTCTGGGAAGGTTAGCATTTCCTCTGCCAAGGTTTTGGAGCTGACGATTTCACCAATCCACTATGAGTAGAGTTCGCTCTTGCAGGCTATGGTTGGTGAAATGAGGAAAACAAATGGAGAGGTGCGGAACTTCCCAATTCGAGCCTATTACCTACTCATCGTCCATGGCCGGCACGTTCACAGGTTCTTTTCGGTGGATCGGTGGCCTATGTCCCGCAGACGCCTTGGATCATGAACGCTACCTTGAAGGAGAATATCCTCTTTGGACAAGAGTACGATGAGGAGAGGTAAGTCCCGTCACGGTACTTTGTGGCCAGTGAAATAATTGTTCGGCAGGTTTCGTGAGGTCGTGAAGGCATGCTGTTTGGAGCATGATCTGGACCTGCTGCCGCACAGGGAGCACACTGAGATCGGTGAGAAAGGGATCAATCTGAGCGGTGAGTCTGTGCCCTTTATGGGCGGAGCATAAGCTGATATCCCTTGTGTAGGTGGACAAAAGGTATGAAGACCTACAGCCATCGTGTCTACTACAGACTCACCGTTGTTTCGCCAGGCTCGGGTCTCGCTTGCCCGCGCTGCTTATGCGCAGACAGATATCGTACTTTTGGATGACTCCCTCAGTGCCGTGGATGCCTGGGTCGGGAAGTCCATCCTCGACAACTGCCTCCTCAACGGACCTTTGGCTAACACCACGCGTGTACTTGTTACCCACGCGCTGCACGTTCTCGACAAGACCGACTACATCTACGTCATGGACAATGGCGTTATCCGAGAGCAGGGGACGTTCAAGGTATGATGCTCCCTTAAAATCTTGCGACACATATTGAGAGGCAACATCCTTAACACTAGGATCTGATGGCAGACGGCGACGTCTTCTCTCACCTTATGGACGAGTACGGCAATCAGAATGCAGAGCATGCTGAAGCGGCAGAAGGCGAAACGGTGAAGAAAGACATTTACCAGAAGTCCACCGTTAAAGCCAAGAGCGACGCATCCCAAGCGGCTCTGATGCAGGAGGAGGAAAGGCAAACTGGCGCGGTGACACTCACCACTTATACCAAATACCTACGCTACGCCGGTGGCTTGATTTGGGCCCCCTTTATCTTAGCTATGCTCGTGTTAATGCAGGGCGCTTCTGGTAAGAGACGCCCATGCTGAACTCCATCGGCGTTATTCACCCTCCATATAGTTTCGAACAACCTCTTCCTGGGTTTCTGGACGGCGCAGAGTATACACGGGTTCACCCAAGGCTCATACATGGGCGTTTATGCCGCCCTGGGAATTGCGCAAGCGATCTTCACGTTCGGCATGAGTGTCTCTCTAAGGTAAGCCGGGTGCGTGGGGTGCCAGGTTTGGGTGCTGACGATCCAGGCAGTTTGGCAGCGTTGTCCGCTGGTCTGGGCATGTTCAAAGCAGCACTCAGGGCTGTTTTGGGCTCTCCTGTCTCGTTTTTCGACACCACTCCAATGGGTGAGCGAGGCGTCGGATGCTCTTGCCAAGCGTAAGATCTGACGCATCCGTTCAGGAAGAATCATATCCCGTTTGTCCAAAGATCAGGACACGGTAGATACCGAAGTAGCCATGACCGCAACGCAGGTAAGGCCAGTGGTCCTGAAATTCAATCTTCATGACGTCTCACTGTGAATGCAGTTTTTGATAACATTTTCCAATGTAATTGGGACGGTGGTGCTTGTGTTTTACACCTTCCCATACCTCGGCATAATTTTCGTACCCCTGAGTATTCTGTACTATATCGCGGCGGTATACTACCGCAGGACGTCTGTTGAAACCAAGCGGCTAGACTCACTAATGCGATCGGCTCTCTACGCTTCGTACAATGGTGCGCTGATCGAGACATCTGTCTGTGTTCCTATCACTCATGAGTTGCAGAATCGTTGACCGGCATATCAACGGTGCGGGCATATAGAGTACAGGTGAGTGGTCCACGACCGTGCAATCCTATGGCTTTCTCAAGTCCTGCAGGACCGCTTCGTTAAAAGCGCAGACGACGGCCTCGACTTGGAGAATCGAGCTTATTACATGACGGTGGCCATCCAGCGGTGGCTGGGCGTCCGTCTGGACTTTTTCGGGAATATCTTAATTCTGGGAATTGGCCTCTTCGCAGCTGGATTCAGAAACACCGTCGATCCCTCCAAGACTGGAGTGGTATTGTCTTATTCCCTCGCCAGTAAGCGTTCGTCCTTTGCAAGCCAGTGATTCCCGCTTATGGAAAATCCAGTTACTCAGACGCTGTGTACGTATAGCAGTTTGGGCCAATGGTCTGACCGCGACCTCATTCTTAAATTCCACCAGCGCAGATGGTATCAACCTATGCTCAGAACGAGCAGAACATGAACGCCGTAGAACGTATCTTAGTTTACACTGAGCTGCCACCAGAAGGCGAGACCCAGACACCCAATGACCCGCCTCCAACTTGGCCTGAGAAGGGGGCAGTATCGTTCAAGAATGTGGAGTTATCTTATCGACCGGGACTGCCTCTTGTGCTCAAAGATATCAGCTTTGACGTCGAGCCAGGAGAGAAGGTTGGTCCGCCACTGTCACCCGTACCTCAGATCCGTGCTTACCGATTGTTTCGTCGGCTTACAGATTGGGATTGTTGGCAGAACTGGCGCAGGTAAACTTGGTGGTTCCTCTTGCTTTCAGGTCATGCAACCTAATTCACCCAACTCCAGGAAAAAGTTCGCTGCTCCAGGCTCTGTTCAGGTAAGCGTGATTGTCTACAGCGTCCACGGCTTTCTGACCTCGTTGTCCCAGGATGGTCGAGCTACAGGGCGGGAAAATAGAGATTGACGGCCGTAACATCCGCGAGATTGGTCTGGCTACGTTACGGTCCCGCCTTGCTCTGGTTCCGCAAGACTGCACACTGTTCTTGGGAACTTTGAGGGAGAACCTGTGAGAGCCTCGGACCTTTTCGCTGGGTACCTTGCGCCCTAACCATGTGCCTATAGGGACCCAGAAAACACTCGTACAGATGCGGAATTGATATCTGCTCTACGGCGAGCCTGGCTTCTACCGCAAGACGGGTCATCAGATCCCGCTGCTGAGGCTAAGTTTAGTCTGGATTCTCCGGTGAATGATGAAGGTGCGTCTGCACCCTCAAGAGCATTGGTTTTGGTGTCGACTGGGCAAAATAGGTAGCAACTTTAGTGCAGGAGAGAAACAGCTCCTGGCTCTTTGCCGGGCGCTCGTGAAGAATAGTCGAATCATTGTCCTGGTGGGTGGCGTGACTGTCTGCTTCCATCTTTGGGCTTACATCTCTGTTCAGGATGAAGCTACAAGCAGTGTCGACGTAGAGACTGATGCGAAGATCCAGAGGACAATCCAGACCGAATTTTCAACTTCGACCCTGTTGTGCATTGCACACCGACTGAACACAATAGGTAAGCGTGTGCATGCTGGTGCTCCTCTATGTCTCCTCTGATAGCTTTCTGCAGTGTATTATGACCGTATTTTGGTGATGGACTCGGGAAAGACGGCAGAATTCGATACCCCTCTGAATCTATTTGACCAAGAGCACTCTATTTTCCGATCGCTCTGCGACGAGGCCGGAATATCACGACAGGATATTCTTCGCATTAGGACGGGGCTATCGAGTTCTGTCCCCTCAAAGGCTCCATCAGTAACATCATGACCAGCTCCTACTTTCACGATTGCTTCGTATGTAATGGATGAGATCTGAGGAAGGTAGACACATTACACTGTACTACTACTAATGGATTAATAGTGCTCTTGTAACTTTGTTAGTTTCTAGAGAGGCTACTGTCGCAGTCTACCATCCAAACATCGATTTCCCGTCCTTGAATCCCCATTTCTCCAGACTGGGTTTACCGGATTTCTCCACTAAGCCTGGGGGACCACAGACGAAGACACAAGAGTCATCGGATGGCTCGAACATTCTCTCCTATTCATGCTATTGGTAAGATTAGCGTAGTTGTAAAGACCGGCGTACTCACCTTCATGACACCTTCGTCGAACTGACCAGTACCTCCAGTCTTCTTCCAGTCTTCTTCGTCTTTCGGATGACTGAGAATATGCCAGATCTCGAATTGTCCTTGACTGCGCTCTGCCAGATCATTGAGCTCTTCGAACAGGAGTATGTCATCCTCAGAATTGTTGCAGTACACCAGCTTCAACTTCGTATCGTCAGAATCATCAAGGACAATAGCATGTATGAGTTGATAGTGAGGGGTGATACCGGACCCTCCAGCGAGGAGGTTGATCTTGCTGAACCGGTGCTCTTCGCCATCAGAAGTGAATTTGCCACTCCCAAGGTAGACAACCTCTCCCATGGGCCCTTTCGCGTCTATCTGTTCGCCCTCCTTCAAGCAGTCCAGGTAGTTACCAATTGTTCCTCCGGGCGGAAATTTGCCTTCTTCGTCAGGGAAGTATCTGGAACCAAATGTTAGCCGCACACGTTCTAAGCGCACTACAGGGACTGCTCACGATTTCACTACCAAATCGAAAGTTCCGTCGTCTTCAGAAGCTAGGACGGGCCTTGTGGGAGTATACGGGCGGGTCACCATCCTATCCCTGAAATGTACACCCTGTGATCCTTTCAGTCAGGACATGTCGACATTGCCGCCAAATGCTTACCATGCCAATGTGATTTCCTATGGGTATGCCTACTTTCTTCTTCATACCCTCACCTGCAGGAAGGTAAAAGGTGTAGCGCCTGGTATCGTGCGACAGCTCCGACCTTTTGACTAAAGTCACAGGGCACCAACTACCGATCTCAGATCAGTTTCCTCAGGGTACCAAGGATAGGTCGCAACGCGCCTATGTTTCTTCAGGGCATACTCGTCTCTCTCCTTGGATTCTTTGCTGCGAGCTTCCGTGGCGCGTTTGGCGTCTTCCTGGACGAAGCGGATCACGTTAACCCGCCGTTGGAATAAAATCCGCGAAATAGCTTACCCTCATTAGCTCGACGCCCTTCTTTGTCAGAACGCCAATGTAGCACTCGTCCCGTTTCCTGCAGCATGTTTATCGCAAATATCCCAACTAGCATATGCGGTACTCACTTATTTGCGTAGTCTATGGATACTGGTGGAGTCTTCAGCCAGTACCATATGAATCATCAGGGAAGCAATTACCTGGCATATTCGAGGGTAGTTTCGGTATGGCATTTGCCGGCATGCTGCGGAAGAGCCTGAGACAAAGGTTACCCGGCATTGAAAGTCGTAATTATCTTGCCGGCATGATAGCATTGGCTCCGCCAGGGTGCCAGCTGAGAATGGAGGTCACGTCATAAACCTTTGTATTAATCACCTAGAAGGGGCAATAGTTGTGAGAATTCTCCATTGAGCAGCAAACGATACATGATACTGACGATCCAGCAGTCGTTTCTAGCAGCATGTTTCTCCACCTCCTCAATCGTGAATTGCTTATCGCCATCTGCTGCGCCTGACGTCCGAGCTTCGACAGCTATCTTCACTTGCTCTTCCGGTGAAGGTTTCATCCATCCATCGTCAGATCCGGGCACCACAGGATGCTTCCAGGTGACGGCGATTCCGTTGTCGTCCTTGACAGTAGTCGATTTGATAACATATATAGAGTTGTTCAAAGTACCCAGGATATTCCAAGTCTGTAGAGGACGCTCTCGTGAATATCCTCAAGTTCATTCCTGACTGACGGCACTCACAGGGTGAACAGGTTGTGTATTCTGTCGAACCGAAGGGAGTATACCACGTGGGTGGCCATGACATCGCGGAGTAGACTCAATCGAGACGCACCTTCTGAGAATCCCATGCGCGGCAGCGAACCTCCTTCGCAGTTATCAGGCCCTCAACTTTCACCTCACAATACCAGTGTAACCATGTCCAGAACTTGCGGCCGTGCCGCAAAGGGGCATCCGGCCACCGACTGCCGATAAAAGAGCAATGTTTGTTGAATACATACCAGTCTTAACCGAACCACCTACCGAAAACAGTACTTCCAGGTCTTGCCCTCGTCTAAACTCACTTCTACTCTAGTGATCTCGGCACCCGCACCCGCATATGCATACCCTTGAATCTTGTACTGACCGGAGGTCACAATTTACACCCGATGAACCTGATCAGTGCTACTTACCTTCCGCTGGTCCAGCGCGACTTGTTCCCCATGTGCGGGACGGCAGATGGCACTGTTTAAGATCTGCTCATAGCAAGCGGTCGAAGGGTGATGGTAGAACACCTAGAGTAGGAAACCCTGAGGAGCGATTCGTCGTATGCCGCCTTAGTGTGCTCACCTTTGCGAGCAAACTATCCTGTTCGGTCACAAAAGAGGGCATAACGCGACTTACACCAGAGTCAGCCCCGGAGGTCATCGCATAGCATCCGTAGCTTACTTTTCCCAGATCTTTCAAGAGGCTTTGTGAGTATTCAAGCAGCAGCCCACAGAGACAAGCGACTAACGTGATACCAATTCGTGCTCTCCTCTTCGCTAATCCAGAGCTTCTTCAACCACTTGATCAATCTTCCTCCAACAAAGCCCGGAATGATAGATCGCAGTGGATAGCCATGATCAGGGTGTAGTACTCGTCCATTCATCTCATATGCCAGCATCACGTCGTTCATCGGGTCCATAGCGTAGATAAAGGGTATAGAGGTAGCGTAAGGCCCGCTGGAACAATTATCTGCGCCTGGGGGACGGCATGAAGGTCTCGATGAGTAAGACAGCCTTTGCAAGGACGTACCTTCGTAGTGCACAAACCATTTCTTTCCCGAAGGTGGGCTCTCCGGTGCGCCACAAGCAATCAGTACGTCTCTCAGGGGGACTCCTTTCCAGTATGCACACGCCGTCGCACCAGCAGCCCAGCTAAAGCCCTTGGTTTTCTTCAGGGACAGTCAATATCTCCAGATAAGGCGTTTCTTGGAAAGAGAACGTCACCTTGATCAAGTTATATTCACCTCGCCTGTTGTTATCGCAGGCGATGTTCACAGGGAGGCAGATAGAATCCATACTTGCCAATTCATCCATCGAAAATTTCTTGGCGTTCGGAAGAATATCGGGTGGGTGCGAAAATACGTCGAGCAAATGTGTTTCCCAGGTTAATCTCGGGACTTGACCTGTGTCATTCAGTTGTAGGAACGAGGAATATTATTGAGACCGTCGTCTAAAGGTGCAAAGACGTCGGCAAACTGACCGTGGCTTCGAACGTAATGTAGTCTTGTAGGGGTTATCATTCCCGCGCCGAACAGTTCACTCATCGGCGGCTCCGCATTTAAAGGGCTTTTGCCCGCCAGCCGAATGAGAGCAGGCGATCGAGGTATCCTGAGTGCGCATACATCAATCACCAGCTTTATCTCCGATACTGAGTGGACTCACCAGTTCTCCGGCATAAACTGGTCGTCCTCCGCAATATACATCTCTAGATTGTTCTCGATAGTGGGCGCGGGGGATTGCCCATCGCTATAGATAGTATGAATCAGCTGTCATAAAATGAGCAGAATGCGAGATAGGCACTAATTCTTGAGCCGGAATAGATGCTCCTGCTCTTCAATAACGTGCTTGATGAATTCCTCCTCCTCCTCGTTTCGCTGAACGAGTGAAATCGGAGCCACGTGAGGCTAGTGGAATGTGCTGAGGTTATCCGACTTACAGGTTTGGGTTCGCTCTCGTGCTTCTCATCCTGGTCTTCTTTGTCTCCTTCACCTTTGGTACCACGCCCGACTGCATCGAGGGGTTCGCATGATGGTTATAATCAGCTGGATGCGCAATGTGACAGTTGCACTGACCTGTGTCATCCCTAGTGTCCATTTCATCCTCTTGCTTATTGGTATTACCCCCTGCTTTCCTCTGTCAGAATTTGCCTTGTTATGCAAATATATTATATTCATCAAGGTTACCTTGGCCTCCATTCTTCTCCGCTTCCGCCCTTTCTTTCTCCTCTTTCTCTTTCTTCTCTTTCTCTGCCTCAGCCTTTTTCTCCTCTGCAGTCTTGTAATCTTTAATGTCGCTCTCTGTCTAAAAAGGAATCAAAAGCACGGACGATATCTCACACATATAACTCACCGTAGGCAGGACGAATCTGGCAAGCGCATGTCTAGAGCCAGGTCCGTCCCCGTTAACGAACTTATAATTCACAAAGACCTCCTTCGCGTCTCTGACGTTCCAGATCTTTCTGTTACCGTTCTCGTCTACGCCTTTTGCTATACATCCAGCAATCTTCGCCTCCTTGTCATGCTGTTCCTGAGGATCAAAGGCAGGACTTTCTCTAGAGTGACGACTACTGGGATCATCAGAGATACCGGCCCGCCTACCGTCTAGGCGGGGGTGGCCTGATTGAGACGCGAATCCATGAGCATTCGTGTGGTAGTACTGCGCTTCATGCGAGACCTCCGCAGGCGTGGCATGGCGGTAGGACTGTGTAGACCGTAGACTGGTCGGATGACCGTTTGGTCCAGCATAGTCAACGGGGAAGCCTATGCCAAGTCAATAGGATGCGGCGATATTCAAAGGTTGTATTTACGTTGCTTGTAGTCAGCCCCGCCTGCGCGTTCTTGGACAACGGCGGACATGAATGGTGGTGGGGAGGGGAATGAGAGAGAGAAAAGCAATCGTGCCTCGCTTATATATGTCGAAATTCGTGAAGTAGTGAGGAAAGTCCCGCTCATGAGCTAGGTGTCATCGAGCGAAGGATGAAATGAGAACGAAGTCATGACGTTTGTGCTGCATTTGGTAAGTCATTAGCCTGATTCGGAGACCCACCATCGAGGTTCACCAGGTTCAGCGCTTAGCGTTTCCACCTTGTACATGTCCTCGTGCAAACCGTCGCACCCGCTGACAGCGATGTCCAATAGTTGGCATGTCCGGAAGCCTTGCGCGGAGATTAACGTGTAGAGCATCGTGGGAACGGAAAACCCGGGTCGATTAGCCACAAACTCGTTCGAGTCTACTCGAGTCTCCACTGCCATGAGCACAGTGAACAGCCTGAGCTTGGCCGCCTTCCACTTCTTGCGCAGTCAATTTCGCAGAGTCCAGAAAATGCACCTTTAATAGAAACTATCTTTTCTATTGGTGTACAGGCAAATGACAGTACGAGTGAACCTCCGTTAGGGAATCCAGCTTGCGACCGGTATAAATCCACTAATTCTATTCCCGCCCGAATTCTTGGTAGTGCGCGTCGATAGTGACATCGCGAAACCACGGTTCAGTGTGGACTTGGAGGTGTTCATGGGTTGGCGCGGGCCCCGCGGATCCCCAATGTCCTGCCTTTGACGCTCTTTCTCTTTCGCTGAACGGATCTCCGAAAATTACTTCGCTCGCAGTCTAGGGTCAACCGAACACGTCAAGTTTCTTGACGCCCTCTTAGCTGTGCCATAGAAGGGTCATGTCTACCCTTCCTCGCGGATTCTCAAGCGCACCCGCCGCACCTAGACCTGATGCTCGGTATGTACTTGCTTTGTGTTGGTGTGTTATCACTGGCTGACTCGCCGCACATAACTAGTTGAAGTCTCCCTTGGTTGGCATCTCGAGTATTAAGATAGTAAGGCACAGTCAAAATGGCCACTGGAATGGTCAACGAGCAATCCTAGGACAGCGTCAATTCACACATACATAAGAAGGTCGACGGCAAAGATTTGCCAGAAACCAGCTTCCTAGATGGAACCGACTGCCTCAGACGAAAGCACCGCATTCAGAGTCTGCCCCCGCACCGTGGCTTACAGTTCTCGCTCGCAGATGGCCCGCAAGCAGCCTTACCTTCCGAGAAACGGGACTGGCAGCGGATTATTCAAGGCCACGCTCATACCCAAGACCTAGATAACAACGTATCTGCTCCGGGGACCCTGAGTCCGAACTTTCATTGCAGAGTCCGCATTCGTGGACCAACGATAAGGACGAGCAGTAACGTGTCCTCTGTCTATGATACCCCCGACTATTGACGTAATTCCGCATCCAGTGTTGTGCTTCGGCGCACTGAGGGATTCGATAATGCATATACCCCTATGTACGGTGCCGACGATTATAACAAGTTGGTTAAGCATCTTTTAGGAGTTGTCCAGTCGGGAGGAAAGATCTTAAGTTTGGCCACCGTGTCTGGCTGTCCGATTCCAGGTAGCTGGATTGCGAACTCGACGTCAGGGCAGACCCTCAAGAGGATGGTGTACCCCTATCACAAATCACATAGAGGATTGCACTGCCATCGGTTTCATAGATCGTCATCAGTGTCAATCGAGAGTGAAAGTGCGTGTCAATTATCGCAATATGAGATATGTAAGGATACCAAGGGACAGGCAATACGCAGACCCAGAAAAGCACCGCCGAAGAGCCCGAGAGATAGAAAGCTGATAATACATGCGAACCATACCTGAGTATTACATTCACCCTGTTCTACATACCCAAAGGATGATTCTCCGAATAGCCTCCGTAACCTCCTCCGTACTCAGCGGCTGCCCTACTGGTGGTATCTGCAGTCCAAGCACCTTCGTAACGTCCTGCATCTCTGGGTCCGGACCGCGGCGATTAGAGGCGCCCCGTCGAGACTCGGCTAAGGAACAGAAATACACGAAGTCGCACAGATAATGTCCAGCGTCCATAGACGTGTAGACTTGCTGCAGTGTGAAAGGATATTATTAGTAGAGTAACCGGCGGAAGAAACGCGGCAACGCACTTCGATTCCGGTCTCCTTCAGATGGACAACCAGCTTCTCCACATCAATCTCGGTATACAAATCATCGTCGAAATTCTCATATCCCTTCCCAAACCCTCTTAAAGGCCCCATCGGATCAACGACCTCGCTCGGAGGTCGATTGCCTACCCGGTCGTTGAGGATAGTGAGCCTGTCCATCTCCCGTCGCTCCGCCTCTGTAATCTCTCTCGCCACAAGACTCTCCTGCGCGACCACTGGCGCCATCGCGCCCGTTGCGTCCTTTAGTCTATACCCTAGCTTGTGCCCCACTTTCTCCATCCTCAATGGTCCCCGCCCGGCTACGCCGACATGCAACACGAAATCATACCCGTCTTCTGGGGGAGCGATGAAGGGAAGGCTGTCGTTGCCATGTCGCGGGAGCATCGGAGGGGTGGCGTGGATTGGGGGGACGATTGCAAGAGCGGCACCGTATTCCATGGGTATCAGCAGGCTCGTGATGTGTATTTGTCGCGGGCGAGGCCCGTCTTCGTCGACGATCATCGCGCTGTGGTCGTCATGGATGATTGGTGAAGAATATTCGTACCCGTCAGCTTCCATGACGGTGTTGTGCAGAGGTTTGACTGCGAGCCATGACGGGTTTTCGCGAAAGCGACCAAAGGGCTAGACAGACCTGAAAACATTAGGTTTTGAACTGTTGGCAAGGAGAGAAGGAAAGTGGGAGAAAACTAAACCTCACACCGAAGCCAGTCAGCAAGACGCGGTAGGGATTGTTGTCGAAGGATGCCATGGCGGATAAGGAAGAAAAAGGTGTAGCGCCTGGCGAACCGAGTCTGGGGAAGCGTGATGGCTGCGACAATAATGGTGCACTGGAAGCAGTTTATCTTCAGATTTTGTGCCGGAAAAGCATATTAGGTTTGGCAAAAGTTTGGCTCGAGGGGGGACGTGCGGAGCAAAGAGGCCCAGAGCAGTGGAAAAGGCAGTGCAATGCTTGTACGGGGCGCCCTGGTGCCGCGCTGCTCAGCCTGCTGCGCTGCCTTGGGTTTCTGCTTTCCCCAAACGCTGTATACGTGCCGGGCGAAGATTCCCAGGTATTCAGGTAAGAAGAGCGAATATCGGCGCGGACTCGATACGGGTGACCACACGCAGGCTGCACGCTCGACTGCCAGGGCACATGCAGGCTCGGAGACAGTTTACCGGTATGTAATTTCACGTCGCGGTATATAGTTCTCTGCTTGCCAGCCAGTCTCGGCACGGCAGCGTGGCCAGGACCATGCGTGGTAGCGACGCTCAATTATTCTATTGCAGAACAGTAATAATTATGCGAGTACAACTGAGCCGACAAAGTCCTCTCAGGGCTCCAACGAGGCAGGGAACGTGCCGTTTTCTCTTTGTTCATCGAAACGCTGGATCTATAAACAGAGATGACTGTGTCAGTAACGGAGGCAACAGAACATGCTCCATCATACTCACCCATTCATCTAGCAGGCGCGACGGGTAGTTAGAGGTCGAGCTGGAACAAACATCGTAGGATAACGACGTACTAGGGCACAGAGAGTTGTACGCCCTCTTGAATTGCTTGCACGGGGCGAAGTCCTCGCCCTTGGCGGCAATGCACTTGAAATAGTCCGTGTAGTTTTGGAAGCTACGTCCCCCGACCAGTGTTCAGTATGGATCCCAGCGTAGCTGCGCACAACTCACCAGTGTCTCGTCTGGTTCGTGTTCGGGAACCGGGCTAATAAAAAGAGCACACCGTCTCAGTATCAGCCCCATTTCAGCGCACTAAACGAGTAAACTGCCGCGAACCATCGAAACCGGCCGTCTGCAACACGTATTTGCTAGGGGTACGAATCCATCAGCAGACATCAGCAAGACTGGCCTCCAGGCATACCTCTCGAGTTCAGACATTTCTGTGGAAGCGTGTAGGGAGATTGTTGCAGTCACTGAACACAGTGAACAGACGAACGGGAGTTGTCGGATATGCCAGCCACAATAATATTACGTCAGCATCCAGCCTTCGACTAGAGTGCTCTGGCACTGTCTCTCGCGGCGCGCTTGGGTTACTTACGAAGATCTTTCGTTCTGGACTAATTCACGGTCCCGTCTGCTTCATTGTTGTATTCCTCGGGCACCGCTCGCCGAAAATGGATGCATTGAAAGCTGAAATCGCAAACAAGCGCAAGGCGCTCGAAGATCCCGCCTTGGCCGCTCGTCCAAACAAGTATGTGCGGCGCGGTGAGCTTGAACGGCTCAGGGAAGAGAAGGAGAGACAAGAGCGTGAAGAGAAGGAACGACAGAAAGCTTTGAAAGCGGAGGAGGAGAGAAAGGCTGCCGAGGCTAGGGCGGCAGCTCGCGCAAGAGTATGTACACCAGTTATCTCTTGTTTTATGCAGACATGCCTCGCGCACTTGTCTTTCACGCGTCGTGCATGCTGACTTGTGAATGGAGAACAGAGTACCACCCCGTCACGCTCTCGCTCGCGGACTCCCGGGGCACCCCAGTCGCCAGCCCCCGCTGACCCGAACGCCGAACCTGGCTCAAGCTTCAACATATCCAATGAAGAAACAATCCGCCGTTTGCGCAGCAAGGGCCAACCCATTCGCTTATTTGGCGAGTCTGACAAGGAGCGCCGCCTGCGTCTCCGTGCGCTAGAGCTCATCGAGGAGAAAGACCACCCGCGCATCGGTGGCCAGAACGACTTCAAGAAGGCCCTGGAAGACGTGGAGCTTAAGGCGCGCGAGAAGTCCGCGGCCGGGGATAAGGAGAAGGAGAGTAAATGGAAGGGCGAAGACTATGGTGGCGTGCTGGACCTGGAACTGGTCAAGACGGACCCCGACAAGCTGTACCCCATCATCTACTATGCCATAAAGCGGACGTTAAAGGAGTGGGAGCAGGCGTTAGAAGAGAGGGAGGAGCATGTGAAGCGAAGTACGCAGGGAAAGCTGGCTGCTGCTACGCAAAAGCAAGCTGCGGATTATTTGAAGCCGCTATTGAAGCTGCTAAGAGCCAGAGTAGGTGGTGCTGGCTCGTCATCCTGAAACCTCCGATATTCATTCACACTAGAATTTGCCCTCGGACGTGTTAGCAAGAATAGCGGAGATTGTCCACTACATGCAAAAGCGACAATATCAACGCGCCAACGACGCATACCTTCGGTTATCCATTGGAAACGCTCCGTGGCCAATCGGTGTTACTATGGTTGGGTATGTCCGCTTCATTCACTCTGCGAATTTCGTGGTATCTAACGCCATTCGCTTGCAGTATTCACGAGCGTTCAGCTCGAGAGAAGATTTCGTCAGACCAAGTTGCTCACGTCTTGAACGATGAAGTGAGCCGTAAGTATATCCAGAGTCTCAAGAGGTTCGTCCGTTTCACTGTATTTGGCATAGTCTTCCTGACGGTTCCTCAGACTGCTCACATTCGCGCAAACTAAATACCCACCCGACGATGCGACCCAGCGGATGGGTTAGCTAGCTGTACGCGGCCCTTCTGTATATTGCACGCTTGTATACCATGCTGTCCGATGGTCGCCCGGTTTCGGAGCACTCTTCTCCTAATCTCATGCTTCCGTGATTTGTGTCTAACATCCCCTTTTAGTCTATTATGCCACCGTGCGGAAGCCACAACAGGTCAAGAGCGGGATGCTGTATAGGTCTTGATAACCGATACCATCACGACAGCTTACCTGTCGTTATCGTTTCCCTTTCTTTCCTTTCTTCCCTGTGCTGGCACCAGCTGGTTTGCCTGTCCCCGGACTGGCTAGTGCATGTCCAGTATCTCTAATGTGGTTGAACAGCTTGGTCTTGCTCTCGAATTTCTCTTTGCACACGTTGCATGTTTGCTGAGGGCACGGTACATGGTAAATCAACGTCAACGCGCCTTACAATGATTGCAATCTCACCGTATTCGTGGATCCCTCTTTCGATTTTTGGGCCTTCGCCGCTTCCCTTGCGCGCCTTTTCTCCCTTTTGGAAAGTTCGGGCTTCGGTTCTGCATCTCCTGATGTGGTCGGCGATTCGGTCGTGAGACCTGGATCTTTAGCGTCGTCGCGCTTGATCTCTTGTTGATGGAGTCCGACCTTCGCGGCAGGGTCCTGCGAGTCAACGAGCCCGATCCCAGATTCAGCAGATAAGGTTCCATTGTCAATAGTGACGGGGTCAAGCTTTACGTCGTTGGCCTGTGGATCACCTTCCGCAGGGGTACTAGCCGAGTCGTCAGACGCACTATCCGGCTCAACTTCACTGGCATCCCGGCTGGGCGGACGCGACGGAGGCTCCTCTGGTTCTGATAGATCCGCGTCTCCAGTCAAACCAAGCTCCTCATCGTCCTCTGCCATTTCTCTCTTTAGCCTTTCTACCTCCTTCAGATGCTTCTTGCTCCTCTCGTGGCTATTCCAAGCAGCTTCACTTCGGAAGCTCTTGCCGCAGGCGACGCATTCCCACTGCTCCTCATCTTCGTTCTCCGCTACCGCCCAATCGATATCGTCGTCCTGGGAGCTAGGTTCGACGTCTTGCCACGATTGGGCAACGAAAGCCTTTGCAGGATCTGAAGCCGTTCTGGATCCATCCGCGTTTCGTGGCGTGGAGGACCCGCTTGCCTTCGCTTGGTTGGCTTCGGCTTGACGAGCAAGATGTGCCTTGTAACGAGGATCGCGTTTGCGGATGAACAATGCCAAGGACTATAGTTACTGTTAGCGAGACCATAGAATAGAATCATATCATGCGCCAGACTTACCCTGACGGTTTCATTGTATTCTCTCCGCGCGTCTTCTCTAGCTTTCTTGTTGTCTCGTTCCATGATCCTGGTTCTCGAAGTCAGAATGCTTGACGGGGAATATGTGTCAAAGCTCGTGCCTTCTTACTCTCCGGTCAGGAGCGGTACTAAGGTCCCATACTTCCATCCATTCAAATTCTTTTCCCGTTGCGAAATTGGTCCAGAAGTTGTAGAACGTCCTGGCAGCCGTCATTTCTTCACCTTTGGCTGCAGGTACCCAAGGCCACGTTGGATATCCGAAAGACGGTAGCGGTGTATCGTTGTAGAATGACTCGTCATGTGCGAGTCGTGCAAAGAGGTTCCGGTATATCGTGAAGAAGCTCTACGTCTCCATCAGTCATCTGTAACCGCCGAGTAAAAGGAATGTAACGAACATTCTCATCGTCTCCGTATCCAGACCAGATACTTGCGTCGAAGAAAGGTGCGAGGTGCTTCACCGTAAGACCTCTGTCTCGCGCCCGAGGCGGGGCAGCACCTTTTTTGATGTCCTCGAAGACGGTTTGCGCGTCTGGCTCAGGCGCCAACGAGGCCCTATGCGAATCGTACCACGCTCTCTCCTACTTGAAGATAAGAATCAGACTAACAGTCTGTCTCAGCGTGACTCAGAATCTACCTGCTCATCACTTAACACCTGTATAACCGGTTAGTGGGATGTAAACTGGGCAGTACATGGTTGGACGTGCCTCGTATGCCTGCTGGATGGCAGCAAAGCGTTTCGTGGCCCCTTCTATGTCGTCCTTGTTCTTGTCCGGGTGGTGAATGAGAGCTAATCGACGGAACGATCGCTGGGGTCAAGTCACGAAATGCGTCGATGATCCTGGTCGAAGAGATCGTACCCTGATATCGTCCGCGCTGGCTGATTCTTCGACTTCTAGCAATGCATAGTAGTCCGTTACCCCTCCAGTCTCAGACTCGCCTTCTTCTGCCCGAGATGCGGAAGCCCCTGCTCCCATAGTGTATAAGACGTCGTAGAGTAGTCCAAAGGCGATATTTCGGCAATTAGATCGAAGCCGACACCAGCCGTGGGAATAACTTCCCGCCACAACCGCGACTTCCCTGAGTTCCAGCGGCGCTGGTGCTTACACGCTTTACGGCTTCCGCTGGAACTGGTTCAGCTCGTACATACTACTGAGTGCCAGTGTTGTCCGGATCGAACTCCAAAATGTCCAGCTTCTTCAAGTCTGTCCCAGGAACTTCGGCGTCCCAAAATACGTCTGCAGGTGCGTCGTACGGAAGCTATGGAGGATGAGGGTCCTGAACGAATACTTGCTCAGAAATGCAGGCGAAGAAAGACGAAATGAAAAGAGAATTGGAGAATGAGATCCGGGTGCAACAGGCACAGGGTCTTCTGGCTGTGCGTTCCCGTCTCCTCGTCACTGTTTTAGGGATGATGAACTTTTGGCAGTCCATTGACGAAAAATGCTTCGCTAAGTGCATAACGAAGCCTGGTACATCCATGTCCAGAACGGAAGAGGTAAGTCTTGCTGTGCGAACCTATATCCGCTCTAACTTCTTGGATCAGACGTGTCTATCGAGATGTCTGGACAGGTATATGGAAGCATGTGAGCCGCATTATATGTCGTCCCAAATATTACCGTTGCTTACGCTTGGCCTCAGTTGACATCGTCTCGCGTGTATATCTTGCTCGGATTCAAAGAGAACGGATAGACAGATCGACGTAATATCTGGAGTTGCTCTGCCTACTCTTGGCCTACCCTCCCATCTCGCTGGTAACGACTCCCTCGTTTCATTATAACCTAATCATAATTGTCGTCGGATGTCGGCGGCGTGCATGTCACAATCTTGTGCTCTCTCGTTCTCCTTTGATCTTCACCCCGCGGCAGCCGGCTGGTACGTCAACATCGTGATTGAGTAACGAATAAATGGACCGCCAGTCAGCCCGAGCGGGCCAATATGATGCATACGGCGAGGATGGTCTACGATTACAGTGCCCGATACAATAAGAGCAATAGCCATAAATAAGCCATGTGGACTACGAGTGAACCAAGGTAAGATAAAATGTGGGCGACGTATAGCCAAGCGGTAAAGTATTCACAGAAGTTGAGGATAATATGTGCAGACGGCATATGCGCGATGCTGGTGGTGCTCGAGTAGAGTAAATCATATAATGCGACAATGCGAGATGTTGAGGCCACTGCGTCAAGCGTGGGGGAGGTGGATGCAAAGCATAAATAGCCGCACAGCCGGCATGTAATGTAAGGAGGAGATAGAGCGCAGCGTCGATGGCCGAGCAGGAATTTACTACTGGCTATTCTGATACTGGACATAGTGGGACGTCCAGTATGGAGAGGCGGGATCGGGATCGGGAGGGTGCGCTGCCAATGGCTCGACAAAGGCAGGCTCATCGTACACAGATCCGCAGTGAACATCGGGGGCCAGACCACGGGGAGCCCAATGTAATGGCGTCGTGAGGATGGGCGAAGACGGCGGATGCGCTGCCACATGCGAATATGGGTCCATAGATAGCGAAGACAGGGTGCCTAATCCCGCGTGCGAGTCGTAGGAGCCGCGGTGACCGGAGAAGAAGGAATTGTCAGGAGGCGAGATAGGGGATACCACCTGAGGTGCACTGCACGAGCCGTCGCTCGAGCAGTGATACGGGCCTTCCGCCCCATGGCCGGGAAGTGGATAGTCCGGGGTCACAGGAGTATGGTACGTCGAAGAGTACGGCGAGCCGCGAGAGTACTGGGAACGCGGGGAAGATAACGATGAGGAGGTCGACGGGGGGCCCAGCAGAGCACTGACACGAGGGTCGAGATGTTGAGGGGCAGATTGGGGCACACCTGGACTTAGCTCGAACAGCGAGGCACTAAGTATCGGCGGGCCAGAGAAGGACCGTTTCCGAGTGCGACCGGCGTATTCGGGCCTTGGCGTCTCCTCGTGATGCAAGTCGCCAGCAGAGGGCGCGTCAGCTATTGCGGGCGCCACCGCAGACTGCGGCGCCGACTCGTCGGGAACACCATAAGGGGCAGTGAGCTGTATCCCTGAGCCAGGCGAGCTCATGTGGAACCTGCGCACGAGATTGGCCAGGACGGCGACGGAGCCGACGAGGTCATGCCTGAGGTTGGACGAGGCCTGCATGCCCTCGGTCCAATCAGTGGACGCCTGCCAGGATCGAACCGGCGACGCCCCTGCTGGACCCGTCGGCGCGAGCACGTTTTCTGTAAAGAACAGCGGCGCTTGCGATAAGAAAAAGGACGCGATGGCTGTACCGGGGGCCGCTGTACTGAATTGCGAGTCCACGATCGAGTCGAAGGGGATTTCAATCTTGAACCCGCGATCAGAAGTGTGGACGAACCACGTCAGGCACCTCCGACCCTCGCAGATATACGCCACCAAGTCGGGCGTGCCGCCGGCATTTGCTATCCGTCGCCACCAGCCGATGTTAAGTTCCATGCATGGAATGATGGTAATGGCTGCATCAGTCACTCGTTAGCGAGCGGGGACGGCGAATTGAGGAGGCCACCTTTACCTTCGTCCTCGTGGATGACGCTCTCCAGTTGGTGCTCTTCGGCCGAACGCAGGTCTGGTGGCGAGTCCGGAAACCTTTCCGAGAGTTCATCTCGCTGGGCCTTCTTGCTGTCCTGTAATTTGGCTTTGGCACGCCTGCAATTGACAGTGAGCGACGCACAGGGGGGATGAAGCCTTCCACATACCGGTTCTGGAACCAGATCTGCGTCTGTCGCTCTTGCATGCCCAGGAACTGACTGATCTCTTTCCGACGAGCGGCGGTCGGGATCCGGTCTTCAGCAAAGAACTGTTCCAAATGCACGAGCTGGTCCTGAGTAACGCGAGATCGTTTGCGCTTCTCTCGGTCTCCCTTGATTGACGTCGCGCTCTTGCATTTTCTGGGGCCCCTGCTAGGCTCGGGAGGGCAAGCCATTTCAGGCGAACAAGAGGCAAATCTCCTTCCGGCGGGGCCAACCTCAGACGGTGTGGCCGGGGACGCAAGGGAGGAGGCAGGGGACAACTGAGCTTCCTGATCCTCCGACTTTACGATGTCGACCCGTATCGCGGTCGGTCGAGCATCGGGGCGATACAGCGACTGTGACGGTTCCCCCGCTATATTTATATTAGAGCGTAACCCATATTCAGGGAAACCATTGCACTTACATTCCATGGTCTATAAGTTAATGCCACCGCAGTCGAGCTTCTAGAGAAGACAGAAAGCGCCGACAATAATGTAAGAGACTGTCAAGGATCTCAAGCAATCAGAGACAGATTCGAGGAGAGCTAGAAGGCGCCGTAAGATATACGGCACTGCCAGTAGCCCACGAGGCGAAGATCCAGGTGACGCGGGAATGGCCAAGCGGTCAGAAGAAAGGAAAGGGATGTTAAAAGAACGACAGCCGTCGGAGTGACGGCCCAGAGCCACCAAAGGCGAATACAGGAAACAATACAGAGGGGGGAGAATGGGCGAGAGAGAGGCCCGGAACCAAATGCAAGGTGGCAGACGCGGCGCCTTTTGGGCGAGGAACTTACCGAAGGAATGGCTCGGCCGAGCGAGAGAAGGCGCACTTGCGCTCGGGGCGGGTTCCAAGGAAACGGACTGAGCGAGCCGGTTGCGGTACTGCACGTCCTCAGACGGAGGCCAGGCGAAATGAAGGCAGGAAGAGGACGAGGCGGGGAAATGATGGCAGGGAGATCCTCTTGTATGTTTGACGACATCTCGAGGCTAACCTTGAACGCTTGTTTGTGCACGTCAACGGGTGCAGCGTGAATGTGAAACTTGCACTGCTTCAGATAAGATCTTTGCCCCCAATCTCGACGCTTCGAAGTCGCCCAGGCACGCTTTCGAACGGCATTTACATAAACGCAGCCCTTTGCAGCTCGGGACCGTCCTTCGCGGCAGTCCAAGAGTCTACCTCCGTTCAGGAGAACATTACAGGGAATACGACTGCCATTGCATAACGTCGTGGACGCGCGTAAGCTGCTACAGACAGCGGGACGAGTAACGTACGATTACGTTAACACATGCTCGTCGTCGTCGAGCCTTGGAGTCTGTCCGTGGCTTCTGGGCTGCATGATGGCGGGCGACCTGACGACTGCCGACGCGCGCCCAACAAGGAAAGGGCCCGAGCGACGGCAATCTAGCTCCTGTTTACATAATCGTTAGCGATAGGCCCGGCACGACGGACCGCGAACTCACGCTCCAATCACAGCGAGCGCAGATCCCGTGCCAGATCGCCGTGCGGGCAGCCCGCCAGCTCGGACCGGCGCAGGGTCGCGCGTGGATCTGACAGCGAACTGGCGAACATCGGCAGCAAATCGCGAGCTGTATTCCGTACCCGTACGCCACAGCTGCCCCACACCGCCTGCAGTGCCCGCCCAATCACCACTCCGGACCAACGCAACCAATCACGGCCGAATGTTCGTCCTTGAGCCTGCCGCCGACCGAGTCCGACGCTGCAAACGAAGCCTGCCTCAAGTATTCATCCATGTATACTTGCCTTTGTCTGCCAGGGGGGAGCCCAGGCGGGAGGCGCGACTATACTTACGCTATACTTACGGGAAACACAGGACGCTACAAAGATGAACAGCACAACACGAGGATCCCGAGAGAACGAGCATGGCGGGAACCAATGTCACTTACAAACCCCCCACCACGGGACGCTGCATAGTCGAGAAAAAGAGATACCTAATACCGGGGACGTTTTGAATCTCTGTCATCATACCCACCAGGTCCTTCACGCTTGAGGTCGCCACGACCATAGCCGCCGCCTGGAGGACCGCCGTACCCTCCGCCTCCGCCCCCGAACCCACCACCGGGAGGACCTCCAAAGCCAGGCCCATCGCCCTGTCCACCATAGCCGTTTGGTGGTCCGTCGTGGAACCCACCTCCACTTTGATAACCGATGCCACCTCCTCTGCCCCTGATCAAGTCAAATGTAAATGATGCGGAACCAGACGCGAGCAAGAAAATGATGAGTGTACCTGAAGCCGCCCCTACCACCGAACCCTCCGCCGCCGCGGCCCCCTCCGCCAAACTCGTCTCGACCGCCGTCGAACCCTCCCCTGAATCCGCCGCCGCCGCGCCCGCCGAAACCACCTCTCCCCCCTCTGAACCCGCCGCCACGGTCGCCGAATCCTCTCCCACCACCGCGGTCGCCAAACCCTCCCCGACCGCCTCCGCGATCACCAAAGCCTCTCCCTCCACCGCCCAACCCACCTCTGAAACCACCGCCTCTTCCTGGCGGCGGACCGCTAATGAAGCCAGCAGGTTCGGGCTTGACGCGGCCCCCAAGGCCACCGCCTAGCCGTCGAGGTTTCCAACCACGCACCGTACGACCCCTCTCCACGTCCACCAGGATTTGCTTGCCCATGATCCGCAGTCCATCGGATTCCTTGTAGGCGGCTGTGAGAGAAATTTCGTGATAGTTAATACTGGGCATCACTCCCAACACGAACAGATACCAATCTCACCTTTCATATCTCGCTCGCGTTCGTAGACAATGAACGCGTATCCTCGACTTCGCCCTCTCTTGTCCCGAACAATCCTGACCCGCTCAATCGGACCGAAACTCTCAAACTCTCGTCTGAGATCACTCTCTGTCGCATTTTTGTGCTAAACCATGACAGTGTTAGTTTGATCCCGAGGCAACGGGTGAATCATCTCACCAGCCGAGCGATGAATAGCGTCTTGTAAGGGTCCCCGACCGCCTCAGGGTCATCAGCAGGCTTGTCTGAAAAAAGCAAGTTGTGAATCACAGGAAAGATACACCGGGTGAGATGAACTTACAGGCTGCAAGTGCCGCCTTGAACTCCTCCGTCTTCTTTTTCTTCCTCTCCTCCCGCCTGAGTTGTCTTTTTGTCTCCTCTGCTAGCGTAAACGCGGGCTCCTCACCCTCCTCCATGCCCTCCTCCCCCTCGCCCTGGTTCATTAGCTCCGTAGTCTTGTCCTCCTTCAGCTGTGCTAATATATGTCCCACGCCGGACACATTCTTGGGGCGGACGCGGTCGATGTCCCTGTCAACCGGTCGCGTATAAGGGAGCGGCGGGCGCGGCGCGAAGAGCTTGAGTAAGTTGGGCGGGAGAAGATGTGTTCCCGGCATGCTGGAAGAGTGAGACGGTGACTACCGTCGGGGACGTCGTGTAGAATGGGACGGCTGTGCGGCAGCAGCCTATGTGGCCGACGGAGAGCGAAGTCGTCAGGTGTGGATTTGCCAGGTGGAAGCCGGAGCCAAGCAGTGAAGCGCAGTTTGAAACTCCGCGTTGCGCATATCCGTATACTTGCAATTGGATGTTTCTCCTTGAGCAGACGTCTTGCGGCCTGAAGGTGTATACACTATGTTTCATTCTGTACAAATATCATTGCTGAATGCTGCAATATAGATGTCGAGGAGGCTGCCCCTCCGGCTCTACCAACTATGTCAGCTTCAACTACGGCAAAACCCACAGTTAGCAGCGGCCTCTGCTAGGAGACTGTCCACCTTGACCGGGACTAAAGCACCAGCGTTCACTTCATTCTTCTTTCGCAACGACCAATGGACAGCATTCCCCCCCGTCCCAGCTCGCTCACCGAGCATCAGTTTCCGTTCCCAGTCGATACCCGTGGCATCTGCTCTGTCCTATGCACCTCATACGGCCCCCCTCTCGCAATACAAGCCCACTGAGGCATTATCGATCCCTAAGACGCTGAGGTTATATGCTGAACTCTCCAAATCGAGGCTGAGCATCCTCGTCGTACTGACAGCAATGTCTGGCGTGGCCATGTCGCCGCTCCCGACCACTGTCCCTGTCCTTCTCTCCACCGCTCTCGGGACAGCACTCTGTGCAGCAGCTGCGAACACTCTCAATCAGATCCAAGAGGTACCGTTCGACGCCCAAATGAGTCGCACGAGAAATAGACCTCTGGTGCGGAGGGCGATCAGTCCCCTCCACGCCGCCGGGTTCGCCGTGGCTACCGGGATAGCAGGTCCAGCCATCCTGTGGACCATGGTGAACCCAACCACCGCGATACTAGGTGCTGCAAACATTGCTCTCTATGCGGGCGTGTATACATGGCTAAAGCGAAGAAGCATCGCCAACACCTGGGTCGGCTCCGTTGTCGGCGGCCTCCCGCCTCTCATGGGCTGGACGGCGTGTGGCGGTCAGTGGCTTCCCTCCTTCGACTCACCCATGACTCCATTTCTCCCCTCATTCCTGTCCCCCATCGACCCCGCCACCCTTGACATCGCACTAGTCGACAACCCGCTCTCCGCCCTCTCCCTCTTCATGCTCCTCTTCTGCTGGCAATTCCCCCACTTCAACCCCCTCTCGCACCTCATGCGCGACTCGTACGCCAAAGCGGGGTACCAGATGCTATGCGTCACCGACCCGCGTAGGAATGCCGCTGTTGCGCTCCGCTACACCCTTCTGCTTACTGGTGTCTGCTCTGTCCTTACGCCGCTCTCTGGCCTTACGACATGGGCATTCGCCCTTACCAGTCTTGTGCCTAACCTTATCTGCGTGCGCGCGGCATGGAATTTCTGGAGACACACTAGCGACAAGCAGGCGAGGGCGCTGTGGCATCATTGTCTCTGGTATTTACCTGCAATCCTGGGGTTGATGATGGTACACAAGCAGGGCATGAATTGGGGCGAGTGGTTGGGTTTTGTGAAGAAGGAAGATGCGGAACAGACCAAGGTCATTAGCTCGGAGTCTGCAGCGAATGTACAGTGAAGTATTAGTCGTCCGTGTCCTGTCCCTTGACCTTGAGTTTTTGAGCGGGCATAATTCTCGGATAGCAGACTCACCTAGATTATTTACACGTGAAGTAAGGAAATGCCCAGCCATTACTTTTCTGCGCCTGCTATCCGGTCTTTGCTTTAGCGGCTTTCGCGGCCTCCCTCCTCTTCTTGATTGCATCCAAACGCGCTTTCAACGCATTCACCTTCTCATCCGCCTCCTCTTGCGCCCTCTCCTCATCTAACAAGCGATCCATGATCAACTCCCTATCCTCAATCTCCTTTCGTTTCCGTATAGCCTCTTCGTCCAGCGCCTCCGTCACCACAGCCGCACCCGCGGGTTCCTGGCCAGCGAGCGGCGGGAAGCCCTCAGGGATATCGGACGCAGGCTCCGGTTCTGCCACAATCGTCGCATTCTCGAAGCGTTCCCGCAGGTCAGCCTGAGGGTCCGGAGCAGCCAGAACAGTCTTCTGGAACGCCTCCCACTCCAGGTCGATAGGATTCTGCGGCTGGGGCGGGGCGGCCGGCTGCTCATCCTCGTCCTCGTCGTGCCCGCCGAGAGCAGGTGCTTGTGACGGATCGGAGAAGAAATCAGCGGGGAAGCCGTTCTTGGACGGTTTGCTCTCCGTCGCCGGTGGGGAGCCCATCTCCTCGTCTCCGTCCTCGTTCACCCTCCTCTTCTTCGTCTCCGTACCATTTTCTTCGCCGTTCTCGTCATCCTCCGCCTTCCGCTTCCCTCGTGCTTTCTCTTCTTCTTCCCGCAGTCTCTGCTCTTCCTTCAACCTCTCTGCTTCCTTGAGCTTTGCGACATTCGTCCGGTGCGCCTTGCTCCCAATGTGGCCATCCCAAGCCGACGCGTATTTGACGATGCTACCACATGCAATGCACCTCAGTTGACCAGACGCGTTATATGATGCAAGTGGGTGGGAGACACGAGCCTCTTGTCTTTTCGCCTTCAGTAATGCTCGTGCACTCGACATGGAGGTGTGGCGGCTGTGGTAAGTGCTGCCATTACGTAATTGCAGTCGCCTCACGAACAAGGCCAATGCGGTGCCACTAGTAAACAAGGTACGTTCCAAGTTGTTGCAGTGACAGCAATAATTCCATAGCAAACATGTGTACACGTACTGACTTGCATCAAGAATATATCCATTAATGTGTTACTCAAGTATGAACTAGAAAGCTATTCAGATAGCACAAAAGAAATCTCAATCCCTCCCCAGTCGAAGGATCGACCACCTTAGTTTTTGTCAGCGAAGATCTTCTTGATAGCAGCGCTCGAGTACGACTTGGGACGCTCCAGGGCTAGCATGAACGTCTGTCAGACATGACCAATGCAGAGAAGGCGGGAATACGTACGAGCACCGAGAGCACGGTCCCAGATGAGCTGAGCAGCAACACCAAACGCACGCGAGATGCCGAAGAGGACAGTGTAGAACTGCATCTGGTTCAGACCATAGTAGGTCAAGAGCACACCGGAGTGAGCATCAACATTAGGCCAGGGGTTCTTGGCCTTGCCAGCCTGTGCACGTGAATGATAAGAGACCCGTAAAAGGACAACCTACGTTATTGGTCACGTACCTCCAACAAGACACCAGGGACGATGTTGTAGATCTGTCCAACAAGCTTGAACATCGGGTCGTCAGGGAGATGCTTCAGAGCAAACTCCCGCTGAGCCGTGTACCTCGGGTCGGTCTTCCTGAGGACGGCGTGGCCGTAACCAGGAACAACCTGGCCAGATTTGAGCGTGTCCCATACATATTGCTTGACGGCCTCATCACTGGCGTCCTTGCCAATCTTCTGTTGCATCTTGGTCAGCCAGACCAAGACTTCCTGGTTAGCAAGACCGTGAAGGGGGCCAGCAAGACCATTGAGGGCAGCGGCGAAGGAGAGGAAGGGGTCTGACAGTGCGGAGCCCACAAGCTTGCCGGTGTGAGCCGAGACGTTACCACCCTCGTGGTCACTGCATAATATTGAGCGCAAATGAACCCGTCATAAATGAGTTGACCTTACCTGTGGATGACGATGTACAGCCTCATCAGTTCGACGAAGGCGTGGTTGTCGCCGAAGCCAAGGAGGGTCGACAAGTTGTGAGCATAGTCCTTGCTAGGATCAATGGCAGGAAGCTTGCCCTGTCCGTAGACGTTCTGGTAAATACGGCCAGCAATCGTGGGCAGCTTGGCAATCCTATGAACATGAAACTCGTCAATAACAATATAATGGTAGGCGGGGCTTTGCATACAAGTCCATGCAGTCCTCGAAGACGGGTCCCCAGTACTCCTTTTTGGAGATACCATTGGCATACGCCTTAGCAAAGGCGGAGTCGTGGTTCAACTACGAAGCAGCCATTAGCGACACAGTTTCAACCAGCCCGAAGGCAAAGTACTCACGGCCGTGACAGCCAAACTGAATTGGCTCATCGGGTGAAGAGTGGGAGGGCATCTGTCGATGAGCTCCTCGACGAAGGACGGGATGGCCGCACGCGCCGCCCAGTCCTTGGAGAGCTCCTTGACCTGCTCGGCAGTGGGAACCTCTCCCGTAACGAGAAGCCAGAAGAGGGCTTCGGGGAGGGGTTCTGACCCACCGGGGGCCTTGGGGAGCTCCGCCTGGCACTCGGGGATGGTCTTACCGCGGAAGCGGATACCCTCCTCTGCAGCCAAGGATGCAAGGGTTAGACCAAATAGATGAAATGAGGCACGTGGCTAGAACGGACCTGGGTCGAGGACCGAGCCATCCCAGATCAGGGCCGGGAGGCCTCGCATACCTCTGCAATCGATCGCAGATATTTCGTCAGTCTAGACGCGAGGCGTATAGATATAAAAACCAACCCGTAGAGCTGATCCACAAGCACAGGCCCAAATGACTTCTTGCCATGTTCCGCACGGATTGCCTTGACCTGATCGACGATGGTTCGGCATAAATATAGCTGCGGGAAGATGGAAAGAACGACGACGTACGCTCTCAATTTCGGCAGGGATCAGCTGGGAAAGCCTCTCCTTGAGTGCAGAGTTCTTCGATGCGGTCGAGGAAAAGTGAGCCGAGGAAAACGCGGACCGCGTCACGCGCGACTGCAATGGAGACAAGAATAAGCCACGTCAGTATGGCCTTTATAACGAGAAACTCACCTGTTTGACGGCAGTACGGAACATAGTGGTGGTCGTGGTCGACGCCAGCGAAGACGAGGAGGGGTAGTTGGGCGACGGTGGAGGTCGAGGAGAAACTTTGTGGGAGAGCAAAGGCAGAACTCGGAACAGGTCGTCCATGACGTGCCCCCACCCACGTGACCCCGAGCGACCACTCCCAGCGCGGCCGTCCACACACTTTCTTTCATCCACCGGCATCCATGGCTAAACGAAAGAGACAACCCGACTCCGACCCCGTGAAATCCCTCCTGCCCCAGGTATGTTTTGTGCAGACTTCCGTATGTTTTTTCCCTGACTTTGCGCAGAAAAGGCACTACAGGCAGCGCGCGCACGCTAACCCCTTTTCCGATCACAACCTCGATTACCCCGCCTCGCCTGATGCCATCGACTGGAGCACCCACTATCCCGCCTTTGCTGGCACAGGGAAGACGCCGGAGTTTGCAGATGTGGGCTGCGGCTTTGGCGGTTTGCTTATTGCACTGGCCCCCTTATTCCCCGACACGCTCATGTTAGGTGAGTCCGAATCCGATCTAACACCTCTCTCGGGCGCCTCTTTGATGGCAAGGTCGTTTCACCCACTCTGTTGCCCGGCTCGGTTACTCATCCGGTTCTCTATGTTAGGCATGGAAATCCGCGTCCAGGTCTCGCAATACGTGCAAGATCGCATCGCAGCCTTGCGCGCGACTACCAAACCAGAGACACCCGACGCGGAGACATCGTCTCCAGGTCCCTACCAAAATGTCTCGATAGTCCGAGCCAACGCCATGAAGTTCTTCCCCAACTACTTCCGCAAGCACTCCCTATCGGCGATCTTCTTCCTCTTCCCTGATCCCCACTTCAAACAGCGCAAACACAAGGCTCGGATCATCTCGCCGACACTTCTTGCCGAATATGCCTATGCTCTCCGTCCAGGCGGCATCGTGTATACAATCACGGACGTACTAGATTTGCACGAGTGGATGAAGACCCACTTGGAGAACTTCCCGTTATTCGAGCCCGTGGACGAAGAGACTCTTCGATCGGAAGGGAAGGGCCCCATCCTCGATGCTGTGCGGCAGAGCACAGAAGAAGGTAAGAAAGTCGAACGGAACAACGGCGACAAGTGGTTGGCCTGCTTCCGGCGTATTGAAGTCAAAAGGGAATAAGGTCTATGGAGGCCAAAGATTGTGTATTACCTGTGCTGTAGCGATACATTTGAATCTCAATACACAAATGTGCCAATTCTTGTCCACATAACGAGCAACGTCTTCAGTAATCTTCCATTCTCTCCTCCATTACAACATCTCTGTCGCCTACATCAGGCCCACCACCACTCCCGACCCTAGGTGCAGCTCCCATAGCAGCTACTAACGACCTTGTCCTCTCCTTGACGGCCGCCCTCATCTCCTTGTGGATAACTTTCCCAGCTTCGCAGCCTACCCGGAAAATATCCTCAAATCGGTCTACGTGCAACCGCGTCTCCATCGTCACCAGCGTCACCTTCCCCGTCCTGGGCATCACCGCAACCGTAACATGCGGGACGTCGTTCTCTTCCAACGTTGTGAGGTCAAGCAGGGGTGATGTGGAGTGTACCCCGCCCGTGACCGCACAGACGAAGTCGAGCAGAGGTATACCGGCGGAGGCGAGGGCGAGGGTCGTGGCGTTTATACATGCTTGCAGGACGCCTCCATCTTGTTGGAGGATTTGCACGAATATGTCAATCTGCGAGCGGGGGTACAGAGCTGTCTGGATGACTGGTTCGAAGGTTGACTTGATCGTCGATGCGAACTCCAGTATACGCCTGTGCACGAACATTTAAGCAATCAGACCAATTCATACACGAATTTGGCACATGCAATGTCTCCATACCACGATAAAGAAACGGAAACTCACTTGTCACCACGACCTCTTCTTCTCCTCTCACCCGTGCTAAACGGCGCAACCGCGACCTCGACATTGATGTTCGCCCGGTCATGTATTGTCTGCGACCGCATCTTTGCTTCTCGTGGCCCAAACACCGAGACCAGTACCTGCGTCAGGCCATGCGATACCGACGCCGACCCATCTGCCGAGCCTTGCTGCCCAAGGTCAATATTGATATCTCGCAGTTCGTACTGACGGCGTCCGTCAGAGCGGAAACCGCCATCGTTCAGGATTTCTATCCGGGACGCCTGTCAGCGGCTGAGTTTCAGGTACAATGTCCAGGAAAACATAGACGGACCATTGCTTGGTTTGTAAATCAAAGCGAGCAAGATTGACAGGCAGAGGAGAATGAAGGAGAGCTCTCATTCAATCTCAGATCTCGGGTTTGCGACACCCACATGGACCCACAACACGGGTGTCGCCACCCACTGCAATACACAGATTCTACTACCATCTGCCTGACCATGATAATATTCGTTCACATCCGCGCAGAACAATAATTTCCGGGCGTCAGCCGGAAGTGCAAAGTGACTACACTATAAACGAAAGCATCACGACTTCCGTTTCTTGGACGTCAACCCCTTGGCTGACCGGTACCGCCTCCATCACAAGCGGTCCACTAACTCTGGCATCGCTTGTCTCATAGGTTTGCCCACCCCAAGTCAGGCCAGAGGTAGCATCAGCATAGCTGCCCAATTCCATTAGCTTTCCGACGAGAGACCAGAGCGGATATCCAAGCCTACCTGATATTCAGACGCTTGATCTGCATGCTAGTCGGTCCAGCTCCAAACTCGTGTCCAATGAAATTGATATCGACGTGTGTGGTGTTCCTCGCGGCCGTGGTCCCGCTCAAATAGGCTTGTGAATTGACGATGAGCGCCCTCCGCAGAACGCCCCACTCGTAGAAGGCGTATCCAGACGTCCACGGGTCATCGAACTGTAACTCAAGGACTTGCGCACTCCCTGAAGAGCCTATCGCCTCAGCTGCGATGATGGCCGAGTAATACTGGGGCTGAACATGCGGGGGGATAGGCGCAGCAAGCGACGATCCATCGATGATGGAGCGATTCAGTGCTACAGGTTGGATCTGGAGGGAATATCATGAACACAGTTATTGGAGGGAAGAAAACTCGACTTACCAGATTGTACTTGTAGCCGACTCCTTCGTGGAAGAAGAGGCGAGATATGCCAATTTGCGACGCATACAACGAATAGTCCAAGGTCCAGATTGCTGCTCCCGCAGTATTGCTGACGCCCGGCGCACCATGGCAGGCGTAACTATCAGGAATAAAACGTCAGCAAGGAAGGACGTGCCTATAACTTAAGACATGCGGACCTGTTGGTTTCACCGAAGACGTAGTCCAGTCCGTAGGACCTGACCACCGCGATATCTGGCGCAAACTCAGAGACATTGGTACGAATTGTCGATTTCGCCATCAGGTCCTGGAGCAAGCCACCGCTTCCCTGGCAGAATGATCCACTGTAGTGGTGCTGTGACACACTATGTCCTAGCAAGTCAGCCTTCCATTGCTGCGAGCCACAGGCGAATGATACACACGTGCGAATGAGAGACCCAGGGGCAGAGTTGAGGATCCCTGCGCCTATGATGGCTTGCGGAGAGAATCCAGAAGTACCGAATGCTGAATTGGCGAATGCGCCGCCGATCAGCTTGGGATACGTGCGACTGTACAGATCAAAAGAGTCGGAGATGTTGGTCGCAAATTCGATCCACCTAAGCTTCAGATTAGCCTCTATTCCCACATGATAGATAGCATCTGCGACTCACTCTCTCGTATATTCAATGGGATTCCAGCTGCTGTTCCTTGCACCGTTATTGCTGTATAGGTCTGCCTCATTGCCGATTTCGATGTACTCCAGTGTAGTGCCCTGGGCGACCACCGCGGGGTCGGCAAACGCAGCCAAGAGTGCCTGGCTCTCTAGATAGGCGGCAGTAATGTTGTATTGGCCGAGGTTAACGCCCCACCAGACATGAGTGAGAGCTGGCAGATGAGCTATAAGCTTGTAATAGTCGCAGCCAACTGTGATATTTGTAGCCTCGGGATAAGGTGTGGTGTTGGTGTACGCAGGAAAGATATCCTCGGCATACTGTGAATGGCCAGATATCAGTATTTTGGTTATTCCGACGCGCTAGAGAAGTCACTTGCTTGGATATCAGGGTTGTAATTGGTATGGTCTTCGGAGTCGGCACCGATACGGATCCATAGACCTTCACCAGCAAGCTGTCTGAGATTGTCTAAAGCATTGTAGAAGAACATGTTGGGAGCCGCGGTCCCTGCCCATTCTATCCAGTTATCCTGCTCGATGGACAGAGAAATCAAGGTCGGGGACACTGTTTTCGCTGCATAGGGTGCAAGGAGAGGGATGTATGCGCCCAAGTCCGCGCGCACCGTGCTCACCACGCAGAGGATCTGCAGAGCAGTCAAGAAGCGAGAGGCCATGGTCAGCATCCGGGGCGACGTCCTCAGCCGTTCCCTCGCTCCTTGTTATATACCCCACTGCTGCCGGGATCGACATGGAAGCAGATGCATGGCGTCTGTGAAACAATATCGCCCCCGTGATGAACACGTCTTTGAGTCGGGACGACGGGCGGAAGATGAGAACCGCTCTCGAGGTCACACTGCAAGGTTATTATCGGCATTAGCAAGCCTTTAGCTGAATTCCCCTCCTTGTATATTTAGAATTAGGGACTCGTGAGCAGCAGGCATTATACTTATTCGATGCGTGTGGGCAGCGTGTGGGGTCGTGATAGTCGCGAGCAGGAAGGTAGTTCGACCGTTCGACGACGCGTCCGTTTACTGTGCATGCGCGTCGACGTTCCATCACATCTCTGCATATGCGTACATGCATCTTAGAGACTAACCGCAGAACAGGAATCTCAACGTTCTCGACCATAGGCAGCCAAAAGCCCGCACTTTCGGCGACGATGTACCGCGCCGATCCCGCCATATATATAGTATGGTAGATGAAAGGCCATAACTAGAGCGACAGAACCACAAAGGCAGAACGCCACACCCTGACTCTTGCCTTGCACTCGCTGCGCAAGCCGTGGAGACAACCAAGTCGCACTGCGACGCAGGCATTCCTTGCAAGGTACGTTCCATTAGGTGCAATGGGATTCTGCGGGCCAGCCAGTGTATATAAGTCGCAACAGACGGTGGGGAGTATTGTACGAATGTCCGTGTGATGGCATGCGAAACACTGACAAAACCCATCTTCTCTATTGCCGCCATGCCTTTGACACTGCGAATCAGAGCCCTCTTTAATGGTGGTGGTCGGCGGCAGCGGCAGAAGCGTCGCCCTGGTGATCAAGAGCATAGACTAAAGTGCATTGTAAGACCAACAAAATAAGATACACCTGCGCCATGAATGACTGACCTGAGCCGCATTCTGCGCAACGGGCGATTCCGTCCTTTTTAACGGTGAACCAGAGGACATCATGCGAGTCAGCTGGTGAACCAGTGCATCCAACAATACGCTCGGTATCCTGTTCAAACAAACCACCCAGTAGACGGAACCGCAACAGAAGGAAATATGAGCATCCAACCAGCGAAACCACCATCCTTTTATCGCACCAGAGAGAAAACGCGGATCGGGTCCGCCAGGGTGCCAATACGGCTAGAGTCCAGAGGTTCCATGTCAAACGCCTCTACGCCCTCCATCTCCGCTAAAAGCTGGTAACGCTCGAGACCGGTTGCCTGAGCTTCATCCGTGGGCACTTCACCGGGCTTGATACCAGGGCCGTACAGTTCGGGAGTGGCAGCGTGGTCTGCTGAGAGACGACGCGCAGTGACGGACAAGCCGCGGAAAGGTGTCTTGGAGGCGCTGGCCACCTGCAGCGAGCGCGACGCCGGGCGCACCGAGCGGAGAGCTGTCCTGAACATGGTTTACGAAGGTGGACGATGGTTTGGGACGTTGCGTCGACGGAATCGATACGTTACAGTTGTCACGGCGGTGACCGATGTTTTCCGCATGGTCCCGACGACCTGAACCAGATTGCTCTGGAGCTATCAAGTCTCTCGTAGTATCACGACCCTCCGTTATATGTACATAGTGCAGGGTACCGTAAGACCAATATGACAAGTACAATGGTCTCTACCTGTTCGATGGGGGCACTGAGAGTGATATGTATGTAGCCGGCACCGCAGAAGGACATGGAGGCCTGGTAGCTGCGGAATCGCCTAACTCCAGCTGCGTATGCCTCCGAAGATACGTAGACTGCGGCATTCATTCCGCGGGTATATACTGTAATTGGGATGGGAGAGGGCTGCTATAAGCAATCCTTTCTCTCCTCGCACTTACGGCGCCCGAGTCCACCTTTGTATTGTCGATATGACTATACGAATCTCCGCAAATCGAGAGTCGACGCCATTATCATGGAAGCTCTCACTAGATTGGACAATAAGAAGGAGCGAGGGCCTGGGGGCTTATGGTTCAGGAACTGGATTGTGTGGTTTTATTTACGAAATGCAATCCTCCCAACAAAGCTGAGGACGCGCATTACGTAACGGGACCCCGCGCAGCGCGAAGCGTCACTCCGCAGGGCAGCGCGGGGTTGGCTCAGCGGGTTAGCCTATGCTTGGCCGTATATAGATAACAGTAGACACTGCAAGCAATATATAAAATTAAATATCGCCTCCTGATATGTTCCTGTAGTGTAGATGGTAAGCATCTTGCTGGGCTTGGAAAGCCCGAACCTCGAGGTTGCGGGTTCGACTCCCAATCCGTTTGTTTCGGGCATTGTTGTTTTTTCCGACGGTTTTTGTCAAGATGTATGCATCACTTGTGAATAAAACTCCTTACTCTTGGGGCTTCAATTTATTTCATCACTTAAGATACACTCCACACCATCCTGATATTATGCTGACAAGCCTGTACTCAGTAGAGCATATTCGCTGTGGTAATTACCACAGCGTGGGGCCAATGGGGTCGCTTAAATCCATCAAAATTCCCTTACTTGGGAGCTCCACCGGTAGTAATTACCACACCGAATATGCTCTAGTGCAGGAGAAAACCTTTGATATCAGTGTTTCAAGAGTCACAGCCGCCGCCTGCTGCAACCTCCCTTTTCATCCCAACGAGATTGTAACTCTCAGTACATATCACATAAAATACTTTGTATACCTCCCTACCTACTCTACGTAAGTATGTATATGCGTCGTTCTGGTGCCGAGACTTGACTTCAAATGGCCTGAGACCGTGGGAACACTGCGCAGACTTGCCGCACAGCCGTCTGTGCAGTCACTTCACGATGGCCTCGACCTTCCTTTTACGGGCCGCGCGTCCTCAACTTTGTTGGGAGGATTGCATTTAGTGTTTTATTTCAAGTCAGCCACCGAAGCGGAGGAGTGATGAGGAGTCTCAATACGACGTAGAAGAAGCAGTACGGGGGTCCCTGTGGACCTCCGCGTCGCTAGCGTAGATACCGGTGCAGCGCTCTTATATCTGGAGTACTTATTCGAAGTGTTGGGACGCTGTTAGGTTACCATCAGCTTGAGCAGGCATATTGTACGAACAATATATACCCGGTTTTGTATTTTCTGAGTAGTATGAGAATTCGAGTCACCCTTCGAGATGGACGTCGCTCGATCCGATCCATGATCCATTGTTTCGATCCTTTGCATTGTTTGCGTTAGAAAGTTAGGCGGTAACAGTGCAAGCCTGCAAGCAGCCATGGTGCCTCCGTCCAGACCTTTGATCCTTCATAGGTCCAGTGTTGGCATTGACGCGCGTCAGACCCCGAGTCAAGAGGTCTGACGCCATGCGACCCCCATTGACCTTGACCGGGGTCCGGAGTCAATGCGTGACTTGGTCAATCCGGCTACGTGAACTGCGGCCGGGGCCAGAAGTGTAGCTGAGCTATTGCTAGTCATCTATACGCTGTATGTAGACTACTCAGATTTGCGCCCGCTATTATGAGACCTACTAGTAAGAGGGAAGATAGGAATGTGCTATAGAGTAAGAAAAAAGGATTAAGGAATAAGGGTACATCTTGTCAAAGGTAGAGCATTGACAGAGTTCAATCCCGGGGTGAGCTCATAGAATCATGAAAAGCCATCTCTGTGGCGAGATTCTCTTCACCTCAAGGCCAGTACATAGTAAGAGCACTCAGTGAGGGAGATGTAGTCCCCGGTAATGGATACAGAAAGATATTCTTCAGGAGGTATGCAGTGAGGCCTCGTACCCGGAGTGATCCACTGGCGCAGCAGGACTAGCAGAGTCGGGCACTTGAGACTCTGACAGAGTGGTGGCTTCATCAGCAGCGAGTTGCTCCAGTAGTTCACTAGCAACTGCGGTGAACGAACAGGACGCATCGTCGATGCCGACCGAAATCTGATCGTCCACGCCCGATTGTGCAGCCTCTGCCGGAAGCGGCAAAGCTTCCGTGTACTTCCGTATACCGCAGTAGAAATGCTCCCAGACTTTCGGGGGTTGCATGCCGTCTAGAGGGTGGATGTGGTTGCGCAATACAAGTCAGATTGTGTCTACAGTATTTTTGGTTGTGCCAATATACAGTATATTATTGAAGTACAGACATCAGAGATTCAGTGCAACGCGCCACCACGCACGTGAGCTCAAAGTCACGCATTGACACCTTGACGATAGGTCCGACCGTGTCAGACCCCAATTGACTGGGGAGACGCAACGCCTGCCAACGGCGCGAGTCGCTTAGTAAGCAGATTGTGGCTGAAGACAGGCACAAGTGCGCCTTGACCCAACTCGCCGTGTAATGACATCGGAGAGTGATTAGAATTTCTTGTAGGATGATATAATGGTTTTTTGGGATACAGAGGATGTGTAATGGCATCTTTTCCCTTATACATAAGGATGTACATCATAGCTTTCCTATTCCCTCAATTCCCATGCTCAACCACCCATTGATTGTGCTTGCAATGCTCAACAGATTACCTTGTGAGATCCCATATACATCATGAAAGGTGTATAATTATTTTATTCAGCTGACTTGAGGCAGACTTAACCAATTAGCATGTATGACTCGGGATGGTACACTTCTTGTTATGGCTGTAGGCAGAGATATTATGCTTCAGTACACCCAAATATCTGCAAGGGAAGGGAACCATATCAAGAATGCTATATATGAAGTCTGAGAGAAGCTGTGCAGCGGAAAGGCGACCTCCAGTGTGACACCAGAACGCGGTTGTCACACACGTCACACAGCCAGACGCGCTGATTTCAGGCGCGTTGTGACTCAAATGCGCCACGCGCATGCAGCTTCCTAGAGTCATTTTTGGCTCTTGCGACATTAGTACCAAATGTTCTGAAGACATATCTGGATGTATCGGAAAACTCGGATTCTTCGAAAATGCATCGTATCTTCAAACACTAGTCAAACAGATATCTTTTTCACCCTATATGGAGGGAAAGAGGCAAAGTACCGGAAATCCAACATTTCCGATACATTTTAATCACCCTTCTGAGCATTTCTCTCAGCTATATCTTAGCCTGATTCTCGCAGTGTGAAGTGATCTACGTGTTCTCATTTCCGTGACACTCACTATTAGGGAACAAACAAAGCCAAATAACTCGCCGCGCGACCCAGGATTGCGTCTCCCCCAAATTGACCCATTGACACTCATCAATTCATCAAAGGGTCG